>NW_027850865.1:0-2042 GCF_054177405.1 Leptonychotes weddellii
TAACAGCTAGGGTAAGTGAGACAGAAGAACGAATTAGTGATCTAGAAGATTATTTAACAGCAAAAATGGAAAAGTTGAGGCCAGGTAAAAACAACTCAGAATCCATGAAAATAGAATCAGAGAAATAAGTGACACCATGAAACGTTCCAGTGTCAGAATTATTGGAATCCTGGAGGGAGTGGAGAGAGAGAGAGGACTAGAAGATGTATTTGAGCAAATCGTAGCTGAGAACTTCCCTAATCTGGGGAATGAAACAAACATTCGAGTCCTAGAGGCAGAGAGGACTTCTCTCAAGATCAAGGAAAACAGACCAACACCCCGGCATGTAATAGTAAAACTCACAAATCTTAGAACCACGGAAACCATCTTAAGGGCAATTAAGGGGGAAGAGATTCCTTACGTACAGAGGGAGGAACATCAGAATAATGTCAGACCTATCCACAGAGACCTGGCAAGCCAGAAAGGCCTGGCAAGACATATTCAGGGTACTAAATGAGAAGAACATGCAGCCAAGAATACTTTATCCGGCAAGGCTGTCATTAAGAATGGATGGAGAGATGCAGAGCTTCCACGACCGGCAGAAACTGAAAGAATATGTGACCACTAAGCCAGACCTGCAAGAATTATTAAGTGGTGTTCTTTAAAAGGAGAAATACCCCAAGAGTGATATAGAAAAGAAATTTGCAGGGACAATCTATAAAGACAAGGACTTCACAGGCAACATGATGACAATAAATTCATATCTTTCAATAATTACTCTCAATGTGAATGGCCTAAATGCTCCCATAAAACGACACAGGGTTGCATATTAGATAAAAAGCCAGGACCCATCCATATGTTGTCTAGAGGAGACTGATTTTGAACCTAAAAATACATCCAGACTGAAAGGGAAGGGATGGAGATCCATCTTCCATGCCAGCGGACCTCAAAAGAAAGCTGGGGTAGCAATTCTTATATCAGACAAATTAGATTTTAAACTAAAGACTGTAGTTAGAGACACAGAGGACACTATATCATTCTTAAAGGGTCTATCCAACAAGAAGATCTAACAATTGTAAATATCTATGCCCCCAACATGGGAGCAGCCATCTACATAAGCCAACTGTTAACCAAAATAGAGTCATATTGATAACAATAAATCAGTTGTAGGAGACCTCAATACTCCACTCTCAGCAATAGACAGATCATCTAAGCAGAAAATCAACGAAGAAACAAGAGCTTTGAATGACACACTGGACCAGATAGACCTCATAGATAAGTACAGAACATTCCACCCTAAAACAACAGAATATTCATTCTTCTCAAGCACACATGGAACTTTCTCCAGAATCAACCACATCCTGGGTCACAAATCAGGTGTCAACTGATACCAAAAGATTGAGATTATTCCCCACATATTCTCAGTCCATAATGCTTTAAAACCAGAACTCAATCACAAGAAAAAATTTGGCAGAAATTCAAACACTTGGAAGCTAAAGACCACTCTGCTCAAGAATATTTGGTCAACCAGGAAATCAAAGAAGAACTTAAACAATTCGTGGAAACCAATGAGAACAAAAACACATCAGTCCAAAACCTATGGGATACTCCAAAGCCGGTCCTAAGGGGGAAATACATAGCCATCCAAGCTTCACTCAAAAAAAAATAGAAAAATCCTGAAGTCAACTAACTCCACACCTTAAAGAACTAGAGAAAAAGCAACAAACAATGCCTAAGCCATGCATTAGAAGATAAATAATTTAGATTAGAGCAGAGATCAATGAATTAGAAACCAGAAACACAGTAGATCAGATCAACGAAACTAGAAGCTTGTTCTTTGAAAGAAATAATGAGATCAATAAAGCACTGGCCAGACTTATCCAAAAGAAAAGAGAAAGGACCCAAATTAATAAAATTATGAATGAAAGGGGAGAGATCACGACTAACACCAAGGAAATAGAAACAATTCTTAGAAATTATTATCAACAACTATATGCCAATAAGCTGAGCAACCTGGAAGAAATGGATGCCTTCCTGGAAACCTAAAAACTGCCAAGACTGAA
>NW_027850866.1:0-260 GCF_054177405.1 Leptonychotes weddellii
AGTATGAAAGAAATTTTTAATCTATGTAGGATAGGTGAGGAAGTTCTGGTACCAGTCAAGGAGGAGATCTAGAAGGCACCACAGAGAATGGATGGAAGGCAACATGCCAAGGAGAGCAGAGCAGACTTTCTCTGCAGTAAATGTCAGACTGAATGGGCTCACTGAGTGCTAAGTAGGACAAAGGAAAAACAACATCAAGTGACACTAGATAAATGGAAGACCCATTTCAGAACACTTAGGATAAGGAAAAAACTGGTAAA
>NW_027850867.1:0-260 GCF_054177405.1 Leptonychotes weddellii
GCAGACTCCCTGTTGAGCAGGAAGCCCGATGTGGGACTCGATCCCGGGACTCCAGGATCACGACCTGAGCCGAAGGCAGTCGCTTAACCAACTGAGCCACCCAGGCGCCCCGGCCAATTCATTTTAAACCGTAGATCATGATTGCCTCCCCTAGTGATGCATGGCTAGTCAACCTCGGGTGGCCCTAAGCCCCTCCGCTCTGTGCCCCCCCACCCCTTCCGCATAGGCAATTTTAAAATGGAAGCTTCGTTACTTATCAC
>NW_027850868.1:0-260 GCF_054177405.1 Leptonychotes weddellii
AAAGTGAAAGAACAGTTCAGGGAGGCAAGGAGATTCGCACACACCCACAGATCCCAGCAGAGCTCAGACTCCCTTCTTCAAGCCTGGCATTCACCCAAGATAGTATGCTGTGGAATAAAGAAAAAAGTGATCCACAGTTCAGCTAAAGCCATTTAAACAGCACAGTAAAAGCAGCCCTCCTCTGATAATTGACATCCATTGTCAGTCCAGATACTGTATAGAATCATCTCCAGATGGTTTTTTATCACCTAAATATTGCA
>NW_027850869.1:0-260 GCF_054177405.1 Leptonychotes weddellii
CAATGAATCATGGAACACTTCATCTAGAACTAATGATGTAATGTATGGGGATTAACATAAGAAAAAAAAAATTCTGGTAGACATGCATACTACGGAGGGCTGTACCAAAGGGTGTGGTTTCTATGCAATTAATTATCTACTTTGTGTGCTAGCCTATGGACAGGAGTTTGTTGGGAACTAGTCTGGTGTCCAATAAAAGTGATCAGGTTCTCTTCCTGATGCATCCTTTAAAAAAAAAAAAAAGAGCAAGAGAGGGAAAG
>NW_027850870.1:0-260 GCF_054177405.1 Leptonychotes weddellii
CCCACAAAGAAGGAAACAAAAGTCACTCCCAAAGTTACTAGAATGCACCCTGTAGGCTCCATGTCAGTGTTTATTCTGTGCACAGAAAGGTAGGACCGCATAGTGGTAAAGAGACAGACTTAACATCATGTCTGTCCTTAGAGCTGGGTGATTGTCCACAAGTTCCTTAATGTCTCTAAACCTCAGTCTTCTCATCTGTCGCAGGGGAATAATAGGGCACCTGAGTGGCTCAGTCAGTTAAGTGACTGCCTTCGGCTCAG
>NW_027850871.1:0-260 GCF_054177405.1 Leptonychotes weddellii
ATCACAAGTGATCACCTACAAGACTTTCTTGTAAGGCCTGGAAGGACTTGATCATGATCATCTCCGCCATATCTTAGGGTCATTGAAAAGAAAAACGTGCCACTCACAGTTCTTCCCAAACCCACTTGCGGATGCCACTGAGCCAGATGCCTATTCTCACGCTTCACAGCACCCTGCTGCCCCTTGGTTACAGCACCCATCACATGTGGTGTAGGGGGGCTGCCATTCCCCCCCACCGACACCCATGCTCGGGGAGGGCA
>NW_027850872.1:0-260 GCF_054177405.1 Leptonychotes weddellii
ATCCTTTTGCTTCAGGCAAAGGTATGCCTTAATACTGAAACACCTTCTTTATTGTACCAGGTTTTTTAAGTTACCCTCATCTCAATTTTTCTTGTTGGTTTTGTTGTGGATGATTTGTATATGCATTTTAAAGGGTCTGAATTATATGCCTTTCCTTATATTTAGCTTGGAGAAATAAAAAATAGTGAGGTGCTTTTACCACTTAAGCTTTCTAGGGGTGTTTAAGTAAATTTCATGAAAATATCTTAATATATCACCAC
>NW_027850873.1:0-260 GCF_054177405.1 Leptonychotes weddellii
CGTTCTGACCACGTGGGAGGAGGCAGGACAGTAAGTGGAAATAGACCCCCAGGGGGGCTCAGGGCTCAGAGAAGACGCATCCTGCAAACCATGAACCACAGAGGAGACCGCGGGGAGGAGGCCAGACTGGCAGGTGGGGCCTCAGGAGACAGGGGAGCTGGGGGCAAAGCTTCCCCAGGGGACCACGTGACGCTATCCACGTGACAGCTGCCATCGCCCAAAGCTTCCTTCCTGAGAAGATGCTGCCGATGGCGTCCCCA
>NW_027850874.1:0-2042 GCF_054177405.1 Leptonychotes weddellii
CGCCTGGGTGGCTCAGTTGGTTAAGCGACTGCCTTCAGCTCAGGTCATGATCCCAGGGTCCTGGGATCGAGTCCCACATCGGGCTCCCTGCTCGGCGGGAAGCCTGCTTCTCCCTCTCCCACTCCCCCTGCTTGTGTTCCCTCTCTCGCTGTGTCTCTCTCTGTCAAATAAATAAATAAAATCTTTAAAAAAAAAAAAATTAAGTTATAGAGGGGCGCCTGCCTGGCTCAGTCAGAGGAGCGTGCAACTCTGGATCTCAGGGTCATGAGTTCGAGCCCCACATTGGGTGTAGAGATTATTTAAACGAATAAGTAATCTTAAAAAATTAAGTTATATAAACCTATAAATAAATTATATTTAAAAACTCAAAACTCATCACTTTTTATTTATTTTTTTGTTTTTATTTATTTATTTTTTAATTTATTTTACTAGTATCTCTTCCCTTGAGGATATTTACACCTATTGTATCCATATGATAGAAATACTATATAATAGGGGCGCCTGGGTGGCTCAGTTGGTTAAGCGACTGCCTTCGGCTCAGGTCATGATCCTGGAGTCCCGGGATCGAGTCCCGCATCGGGCTCCCTGCTCGGCGGGGAGTCTGCTTCTCCCTCTGACCCTCCTCCTCCTCCCTCTCATGCTCTCTGTCTCTCATTCTCTCTGTCTCAAAAAAAAAAAAAAAAATTAAAAAAAAAAAAGAAAAAGAAATACTATATAATAGAAACACTATACAACTCTGTTCCGTGATGTTATGTGGGTAGTTTGAGATTGGCGGGGGCTGAAGTATTTAGATCAGGAAATCAGGACACATACACAGGCACACATCTCCATGGAGCTGGTTGTTAATAACATTTACCAGCACCTCACTGGACAAACTCATGTCAGGAATTTGGTCTTTAGCCACGTCTCATCAGTTCCAATAATCCCCGTCCGGCCCCCGTAAACAAGCACCCCAGCCTTTTGGGTTTCCCCACTCCACTCGGATCCAGAGTCCGCTGCCTCAAATGGCCAACTCTCCCCCACGTCCATACCACCAGGGCTGAGCATACTGGTGGCCACTATGGATCCCCACACTTGCTGCGTCCTCCCTCAGCTGAGCGCTCCTTCGACTTTGACAATATCACTGAGGGGTGGGTATTGAACGTTGACTCTGCCCATTTTATAGATGCTAGAGTGAGCCACGGAGAAGTCAGGCAGCTCTCCCCTGAGGCCGTCAGCTAAGATCAGGTTAGAATCCTTTCAGAACCACTAGCTCTACAGATAAAGAATAATCCCATGATCCGATAAGGGAATGTGAGTAAGTCGCTCAGTTGTTATTCCTTCAGGCCGCCAAGGCTGGCTTTGGTTTCAACTATCACAGGGCATTCATTTTGCTGTAGTTTGATTGTCCTTGGTCACGTCCAATAAAACTGTGGACTTGCAACACGAGGCCTATCCCAGGTCTTTAGGAGACTTTCACGAGTAAATAAGACTGTTCTAGAGTTAATGATCCACAGTTTCAGTTGATGCAGGGCTTCTAAGTCAATCAATTATTAATTAGGAATTGAGGAACTACATAACCAACTCAGTTCAGGATCTGGCCACCTCCCATGAAAGCTAAAACCTGGAGTATTTTATTTTATTATTTATTTATTTATTTATTTATTTATTTATTTATTTATTTTTATTTATTTGTTTGACACAGAGAGAGAGAGCACAAGTAGGCAGAGCGGCAAGCAGGCTCTCGACTGAGCAGGGCACGATGCGGGCTCCATCCCAGGACCCTGGGATCATGACCTGAGCCAAAGGCAGCTGCTTAACCGACTGAGCCATCCAGGCTCCCCTGTTATTATTATTATTATTATTTTTTTTTTTTTTTAAGATTTTATTTATTTATTTGAGAGAGAGAGAATGAGAGAGAGCACATGAGAGGGGGGAGGGTCAGAGGGAGAAGCAGACTCCCTGCCGAGCAGGGAGCCCGATGCGGGACTCGATCCCGGGACTCCAGGATCATGACCTGAGCCGAAGGCAGTCGCTTAACCAACTGAGCCACCCAGGCGCCC
>NW_027850875.1:0-260 GCF_054177405.1 Leptonychotes weddellii
AATGTTCTTCAACGGATGAATGGATGAATGGAGAAAGAAAATGTGATTACACACACACACTGGACTATTATTATGTCATAAAAAAACATCTTGCCGTTCATAACAACATAGATGAATTTGGATGGCATCAAGCTCACATAAGGCAAAGACAATTACTGCGTGGTATCACTTATATGTGGGATTTTAAGAAAAAAAAAAAAGCCAATTTCATAGAAACGGAGAATAGAATGGTGGATGCCCGGGGTTGGGGGAAGGGGAAA
>NW_027850876.1:0-260 GCF_054177405.1 Leptonychotes weddellii
AGAAAAGGAGTTCAAGAAAACAAAAAAAAAGACAGAACAAGAGCAACAGCGGAAAACAGTCAGAAATGGAATAGGTATTAATCCACATATCTCAATAATCACTTTAAATGGCAATGGCCTAAACATATGATCTAAAAGACAAACTGTCTGAATGGATAAAAAAAATAAGACCCAACTCAACTAGACATTGTCTACAAAAAGCTCACTTTCACTGTAAAGACGCAGATTAAGAGTATGGGGATGGAGAAAGACCACAGTGA
>NW_027850877.1:0-260 GCF_054177405.1 Leptonychotes weddellii
CCTGGGTGGCTCAGTTGGTTAAGCGACTGCCTTCGGCTCAGGTCATGATCCTGGAGTCCCGGGATCGAGTCCCGCATCGGGCTCCCTGCTCGGCAGGGAGTCTGCTTCTCCCTCTGACCCTCCCCCTCTCATGCTCTCTCTCTCTCTCTCTCATTCTCTCTCTCAAATAAATAAATAAAATCTTTAAAAAAAAAAAAAAGGTATAACCTGGAGGTATTCCACCTTCTAGTTCATTTCTGACCTTCCATTTTCTTTTTTCC
>NW_027850878.1:0-260 GCF_054177405.1 Leptonychotes weddellii
ACTAAGCTTGTTAGAATTGTGTCTAAAGTAACAGTAAAAAGCTACACAGATCTGATTAAAGAGGTTCTGTGATGCACACACCCACATGGATATGTATGAATGTAGAGACTTTTCTTGGTCATTCTTGTTTTATATTTTATTATTCATGGTATACATTGTTACATAATTGTAGTCAATATAAAGAATATAACTAGAGGGCACCTGGGTGGCTCAGTTGGTTAAGCGACTGCCTTCGGCTCAGGTCATGATCCTGGAGTCCC
>NW_027850879.1:0-260 GCF_054177405.1 Leptonychotes weddellii
AGCTGAGTTTCTCAGAATTTTCTACTGTTAGAATTCAGAATCACTAGCTTCTTATCACTAGTCTTCAGGCTTTTTTAAATATACCTTTCATAATGGCCAGAGAAAGCAGTTAACCAACCTCCTTTCCCTCCAAAGATAAAATAAGTAAAGAAAAAGAAATAAAATAAAAACAATAGATCTAACAGTTGGAAGGAAAAGTTAAGGAAAGTCAGCAATGAGATATTTACTTGCTAGATTTGATGGGGTCATAAATGGACTCA
>NW_027850880.1:0-260 GCF_054177405.1 Leptonychotes weddellii
CCCCCCTCACCCCCCTCACCCCCACCCCTCCGTAACCAGCGGCCCGTGAGCACGTTAACCCTCCGTGGCCAGAGGGAAGCCGCCGCAGGCCCCGCGCCGCAGACCTCGCACGCCCCCTCCTGGGCACCCGGCAGAGCGCGGCGCTTACAGTGTGGGGTCGCACTAAAAAGCTCCTCTAGCTCCTGCTTTGAATAAAAGAGGAAGAAGAGCCATTTTCACAATTCAGCCTTTTCTCCGCTTTAACGTTTCTTCTTTCCGAA
>NW_027850881.1:0-260 GCF_054177405.1 Leptonychotes weddellii
CTCTCCCCCTGCTCATGTTCTCGCTCTCTCTCTGTATCTGTGTGTCTCAAATGAATAAATAAAATCTTTAAAAAAAAATGCCAAGATCCCATATTGCATGCATGCTTAAAAGATGGGTATAAAACAAATTCTTTCAACAGCTGGTAACTAGACATTGTGGTTACTATTTCATAATGTATATAATTACCAAATCACTATGTTGTACAACTGAAACTGATACAGTATTATATGTCAATTATTCCTCAATTAAAAAAAAAAAA
>NW_027850882.1:0-260 GCF_054177405.1 Leptonychotes weddellii
GGGCAATTCCGCCTCCGGCAAAGACATTTGGAAGCCATGGCAACAGGCCCTTCCCCCAGAAGATCAGCGAGAACAGCCAGCCAAGACCAGGTTTGCCAATCAGTGAGAACGGCAGAACTCCAGCGCTAGGGGAATACTGCACATAGAATTCATGGCTTTTTTCCCATGATTCTTTAGTCTTTCAAAGTTAATTTTTTTTAACTTTCTTTTTCTTTTTTTTTTTTGAATTTTTCTTTTTCCCTTTTTCAACCATCTTATCA
>NW_027850883.1:0-260 GCF_054177405.1 Leptonychotes weddellii
ACTCAGGAAACTATAGAATACTCATGAAAGAAATTGAAGAAGACCAAAGAAAAGGAAAAACGTTCCATGCTCATGAATTGGAAAAACAAACATTGTTAAAATGTCTATGCTACCTAGATCAATCTATACATTTAATGCAATCCCTATCAAAATATCATCAAATTTTTTCACAGAACTGGAACAAATAATCCTAAAATTTTTTGGAACCAGAAAAGATCCCAAATAGTCAGAGGAACGTTGAAAAAGAAAACCAAAGCTGG
>NW_027850884.1:0-260 GCF_054177405.1 Leptonychotes weddellii
ATGAAAAAAAAAAAAAGGATCAGCCATGACTTTAAGAAACATCAGGGGCACCTGGCTGGTAGACTGTGTGACTCTTGACCTCAGGGTCGTGAGTTCCAGCCCCACGTTGGGAGCAGAGATTACTAAAAATAAATAAACAAAACAGAAATTGTGACTGGAGATTTTAAAAAGAAATGGATGGCTCAATCAAGATTTTTTTAATGAGCATATAAAATATTTTATTTATTTTATTTATTTTTTAAAGATTTTTATTTATTTGA
>NW_027850885.1:0-260 GCF_054177405.1 Leptonychotes weddellii
AACAAAATTGTTTTAAGAAAATGATAAGCTACTTCCTGTACCTTTTTATAATGCTAAGCCTAGCTCTGAGATGATACAAAATAACCCCTGGGGCCATAAATATGTACCAACCAGATGTTCATTTGCTGGGGAAAACCCTGCCTCAAAGCAGAGATAAACTGTCCTCAACTTCTCCAGATGTTTTTTCATGCTGCTTGTGATGCTTGACAGAGACACTTTTTTGTATCTCAAAAACTGTGTTTCAAATATTGGAAATGAGC
>NW_027850886.1:0-260 GCF_054177405.1 Leptonychotes weddellii
AAAATGGTTAAGATCTATTTAATTTCAATTTTTCTTTAAAGTCTCAGGGTTGTGAGATCAAGCCCTGTGTCAGGCTCTGCACTGGGTGTGGAGCCTGCTTAAGATTCTCTCTCTTGAATGTTGAAAAAGAAAAGCAAAGCTGGCGGCATCACAATTCCGGACTTGCAGCTCTATTACAAAGCTGTCATCATCAAGACAGTATGGTACTGGCACAAAAACAGACACATAGATCAATGGAACAGAATAGAGAGCCCAGAAAT
>NW_027850887.1:0-260 GCF_054177405.1 Leptonychotes weddellii
ACTTAAATGGTCCTTGCTCTCAGGCGTGTTTGCATTATAACAATGATTCCAGAGGGATAAGGTGCTGGATGTGGGCCTGGGTCAGTCCACCACTAGTAGTAGGATCTTTGGATGAGACTTCTGGACCATACTGTCCCTTTGAGCAAGAGGACTGAAACTCTGTTGGCTTGAGCGGGAAGTGGGCACTGTTTCCCGACTCGACAAAGCATTCGGCACTTCCCTGTGCCTTGCAGAGACGTACAGTCTCACAAAACAAGTAA
>NW_027850888.1:0-260 GCF_054177405.1 Leptonychotes weddellii
AAAATGATTTGGGGACAGGATGGGGCAGCTCATTGGTGGTGAATGATGGAGGCAGCCCCCGTTGGAGTGCCTATAGTGGGGCGTATGGGGCCAGGAAGGAACCCAGAGCCTGTGAGGGGAGTCGGGGAGTGGAGGAGGGATGGGGGGCTGGAGGGCTGAGAAGGGAAAGGCCAAGTTGGTGCAGCGGTTGACCAACTTTATTCCTCCTTCTTCATCCTTCTTCCCCTTCCTTGAGCCTTCTATGGTTTTTCATCCCTCTG
>NW_027850889.1:0-260 GCF_054177405.1 Leptonychotes weddellii
GATTTCAGCTCATACGCCATTTCCTCAGAGGCTTTCCCTGACCACCCCACCCCAGACATTCTCCACTGTGACACCCGGTTTTATTCTTTACAGCGCACATCAGTATCAGAAATGATTGCCCTCACTTAGTTAGCTGTTTATTTGTCTCCCCCACAGATGACAAATTCTATGAGAGCAGAGACTGTGTGTATCTTTTTTTTTTTTTTAAAGATTTTATTTATTTATTTGACAGAGAGAGACACAGTGAAAGAGGGAACACA
>NW_027850890.1:0-260 GCF_054177405.1 Leptonychotes weddellii
CTGCCAGGCCTGTGGCACTGGCCTGTATAGGACACTGGGATTATTAGTAAATCTCCCTTCTTTATGACCCAGGCACCTTTCAGACTCTTACTTCTATGCTGTATCTCTGTTGGCTGTTTGTTATGCTCCCTTTCTGGGGGTGAGGACTCCATTTTCTCTTGCTCTCCCAGAGCTGAGCCCACTGATTTTTTAAAATTCCGGGTTTTAAATCCCTCTGGTTCTAAGAAAATAATGAAATTTGGCTCTTCTGGTTTTAAAAG
>NW_027850891.1:0-260 GCF_054177405.1 Leptonychotes weddellii
AACAAAATTGTTTTAAGAAAATGATAAGCTACTTCCTGTACCTTTTTATAATGCTAAGCCGAGCTCTGAGATGATACAAAATAACCCCTGGGGCCATAAATATGTACCAACCAGATGTTCATTTGCTGGGGAAAACCCTGCCTCAAAGCAGAGATAAACTGTCCTCAACTTCTCCAGATGTTTTTTCATGCTGCTTGTGTTGCTTGACAGAGACACTTTTTTGTATCTCAAAAACTGTGTTTCAAATATTGGAAATGAGC
>NW_027850892.1:0-260 GCF_054177405.1 Leptonychotes weddellii
CTATCTTCTTCTTTTTTTAAACATATCATGTATTATTTGTTTCAGAGGTACAGGTCTGTCTTACATCAGTCTTACACAATTCACAGCGCTCACCATAGCACATACCCTCCCCAATGTCTATCACCTAGCCACCCCATCCCTCCCACCCCCCACCACTCCAGCAACCCTGTTTGTTTTCTGAGATTAAGAATTCTGGGACTTACTTTTGAACTAGGGTTCAAGAAGGACCAAATGACATTGGTTTAGGATGTGGTCACCAC
>NW_027850893.1:0-260 GCF_054177405.1 Leptonychotes weddellii
AGTCGCCCAACCAACTGAGCCACCCAGGCGCCCTAAAAAAGAATTTTTTTTTTAAATAAACATTCTAAAAGGTATTTGAGTAACATGTTGAACTATGAAAATAAAAGGCCTGTCTTCATTAAGGAAGCCTTTTATCTTTTTCCTCTTTTTAATTTTTTTTTTTTTTTTAAGATTTATTTGAGAGAGAGAGAGAGAGAGAGATGAGAGCATGAGCAGGGAGGAGGGGCAGAGGGAGAAACAGACTCCCTGCTGAGCGTCAG
>NW_027850894.1:0-260 GCF_054177405.1 Leptonychotes weddellii
GGCAGAAAGGCCTTCTCAAGCCTTCTGTGGCCAAGGGTCTCCGGTCACGGGTGCTCCTTATAAGTGCAGCCCTGTGAGGGGGTCGGAGGAACGGGACGGAGAAGGATGGACAGGCAGTGATGCTGTATGTTTTACTTCCTTCACTTGGACATTGTCCTCTAGTGCTTGAGACAAGTCTGCGACAGAAGGAAACTCCAAGCACCATGTGAACGAGAAACCAGTGCGGCGTCTAAAAAGCAAAGTCGAGCGTGTAAGGAGAA
>NW_027850895.1:0-2042 GCF_054177405.1 Leptonychotes weddellii
TAAAGAAAGGGTAGGAGACTGTATTAACCTTCTTTAGGTTTCTAGCATCAGCCTGACTTTAAGTTATAACACTACATTCTTCATCCACAGCAGTAAGAAGATTGTACTGATAGTATGAAAAGCCAGAGGTCTCCCTTATTTCCTGGCACTTTACCTCGAGTTAGAGGTGGATCAGTAGCAGATTTGGCTTACCCAGGGTAGCTCAGTACCCACATAAGCCAACTAAGAATATGATACTGCCAAATATGAGACAGGGTTGAATACATGGTAAGGGACAAATAAGTACTTCAAAATCTATCTCGTAATTCTAGAAAATTCAAACTAATCCATAGTGTCAAAAAGTAAATCAGTGGTTGACTGTGGATAGAATAGGAGATGGTGGGAGGGAGGGATGAATTATAAGTGGCATGAGAGCTTTTTGGGGGTAACAGGTGTGTTCATTATCTTGATTGTGGGGATGGTTTTGTGGGTATATACATATGTCAAAACTTCAAATTGTATACTTTCAATATGTCGAGTAATTATATATCAATTGTACCTCAGTAAAGTTGATGACGTATGTGCTGGAAGCATCTGGCGCTGGAGACCGGCCTGGCCGGGCAGCGGTGGCCTGGAGCGCCATGATGCAGAACTCGCCCTTCTTCCAGCTGTACGAGCTGGCCCTGCGGGAGCCCGCGCTCGGCCAGGGCAGCTTCTCCGTGTGTCGCCGCTGTCGCCAGCGCCAGAGTGGCCAGGAGTTCGCGGTCAAGATCCTCAGCCTCAGGCTGGAGGAGAACACTCAGCGAGAAGTGGCCGCCCTACGGCTTTGCCAGTCGCACCCAAACGTGGTGAAGTTGCATGACGTGCATCACGACCAGCTGCACACGTACCTGGTTCTGGAGCTGCTGCGGGGCGGGGAGCTGCTGGAGCACATCCGCAAGAAGCGGCACTTCAGCGAGTCCGAAGCGAGCCAGATCCTGCGCAGCCTCGTGTCGGCAGTGAGCTTCATGCACGAGGAGGCGGGCGTGGTGCATCGGGACCTCAAGCCCGAGAACATTCTGTACGCCGATGACACGCCCGGAGCCCCCGTGAAGATCATCGACTTTGGGTTCGCGCGGCTGCGCCCGCAGAGCCCCACGGGACCCATGCAGACGCCCTGCTTCACGCTGCAGTATGCAGCTCCCGAGCTGTTGGCGCAGCAGGGCTACGACGAGTCCTGCGACCTCTGGAGCCTCGGTGTCATTCTGTACATGATGCTGTCGGGGCAGGTCCCCTTCCAGGGGGCCTCAGGCCAGGGTGGGCAGAGCCAGGCGGCAGAGATCATGTGCAAGATCCGCGAGGGGCGCTTCTCTCTTGACGGGGAGGCCTGGCAGGGCGTGTCTGAGGAAGCCAAGGAGCTGGTCCGAGGGCTCCTGACGGTGGACCCCGCCAAGCGGCTGAAGCTCGAGGGGCTGCGGGGCAGCTCATGGCTGCAGGACGGCAGCGCCCGCTCCTCGCCCCCACTCCGGACACCCGACGTGCTGGAGTCCTCGGGGCCAGCTGTGCGCTCCGGGCTCAACGCCACTTTCATGGCCTTCAACCGGGGCAAGCGCGAGGGCTTCTTCCTGAAGAGCGTGGAGAACGCGCCGCTGGCCAAGCGGCGGAAACAGAAGCTGCGGAGCGCCGCCACCTCCCGCCGCGTCTCCCCCGAGCCCGCCGCCCCGGGCAGGGCCCCCGCCGCCAAGGGAGCCCCCAGACGAGCCAACGGCCCCATGCCGCCCTCCTAGCCCCCTCCACAGCGACCCCTCCTTCCCCCCATGGGGGCTGTGACCTGGGAGCCTCGGTATCGGCCCCGCCCCATCCCCAGGGATTGCCCTTCCCTCCCCTTCCCCCCCACCCACTCCCAGACAGAGCAGAAGTATTTTTATAAGCAGAGAATTTTTTATGTCTTACCAGATAGAGTTAGAGATGCAGGGAGGGAGGGGCCTCTGCCAAGACCGTGCCTCATCTGGCAGAAGGCACTTCTCCCCCAGGGGGCTGCTCCACCCGAAGGGCTCCTCCCCCGTTTCTCCATTCTCCGCACT
>NW_027850896.1:0-260 GCF_054177405.1 Leptonychotes weddellii
GATGGATATCTTGGCTCTTTCCACAGTTTGGCTATTGTGGACATTGCTGCTATAAACATCAGGGTGCACGTACCCCTTCATTCCTAAGATTTTTTAATTCCACTAAATATGACTATGGAGGAGGCTGTATTTGGGCAGTTAATCTTCCTATGTATGTGTTTGTTAATAGTATAATATATATAAGAGAGGGCTTAGAAACTTTGGTATTAGATGCTATTGAAATGTATCCTGCCAGTACATTTCTGTCAATAGAAAAATCA
>NW_027850897.1:0-260 GCF_054177405.1 Leptonychotes weddellii
ATATAAATGTTTGCTTATGATTTTAGGGGGCTCATAGACCCTCAAAGCCTTTATCTCAACCCTCATCTTTTACAAAAGAGAAAGTTGAGGCCCAGAGATGTGATTTGTGAAAGGCTGCAGAATTTAGCTAATGACAGAGCTAGGCTAAAACACAGAGCCTTTAACTCTGCTGTACTGCCCCCATCAAAAACGAGTAAGTTGGGCGCCTGGGTGGCTCAGTTGGTTAAGCGACTGCCTTCGGCTCAGGTCATGATCCTGGA
>NW_027850898.1:0-260 GCF_054177405.1 Leptonychotes weddellii
AAGGGAGAAAATGAAGATAGTGAGGACTGAGAAATTGTAGAAAGCTGCCGCCAGGCTAGGCATGATATCAGGAGAACACAGAACACCAGGGCTACCATACCTGCCCTACATCCCCTGACCCCAATGCACACAAAACCACTCTCACCCCTGGCCTGCCCCTCTGGGGAAGGGCACAAGAATGCAGAGAGTGGCAAGGGGCCTGTGCCTCATTCTCTTCCCACTCTCACCACTGTCACCAGCTGCTTCCGCAAATCAACTGG
>NW_027850899.1:0-260 GCF_054177405.1 Leptonychotes weddellii
AGTGGTTTTCAAAATTGGCTGTGCAACAAAATCACTAAGGGAGCTTTTTAAAGATTTAATGCCCTTGAACTACACTATCAATTGACTTAATTGAAATTTATAGACACTTCAGCAAGTATTAGCAAAATAAACATTATTTTTGAGAGTACACAGAACATTCACTTAAATTATATTCCTGTTGTAAAGCAGGTATATATATTTATATATATATAAATATATATATAAATATATATATAAATATATATATAAATATATATATA
>NW_027850900.1:0-260 GCF_054177405.1 Leptonychotes weddellii
GTAGTGTTCTAATATTCATTGTTTGCATATAACACCCAGTGCCCCAAGCAGTATGTGCCCTCTTTAATACCCATAACCAGGTTAACCCATCCCCCCACCACCCTCCCCTCTAGAACCCTCAGTTTGTTTCTCAGAGTCCATAGTATCTCATGGTTCGTCTCCCCCTCCGATTTCCCCCCCTTCATTCTTCCCCTCCTGCATTCTTCTTTCTTTTAACATATAATGTATTATTTGTTTCAGAGATACAGCTCTGTGATTCA
>NW_027850901.1:0-260 GCF_054177405.1 Leptonychotes weddellii
ACAACTCTCTCATCAGAAAAGCGACCACTTTCTGGAAGGTAGGACGTGCGGAGAAGTGAATCCGAGGCGATATTCGGGAGGATAGACGGCGGGGGAGGGGCCTCCGTCGGCCGCTTCTGGCAAGTGATAGAACCACGGAGCACAAAATCGGAACTTTTAAAAGTCTGCTCCGCCGAGGGACGTCACTCTGGTGGCTAAGTGGGGGGTGGAACCCTCCGGGACAGTGTGGTCTCAGGACCCTCGGGGTCACAGAAAGACCG
>NW_027850902.1:0-260 GCF_054177405.1 Leptonychotes weddellii
TCACTGTGGTCTTTCTCCATCCCCATACTCTTAATCTGCGTCTTTACAGTGAAAGTGAGCTTTTTGTAGACAATGTCTAGTTGAGTTGGGTCTTATTTTTTTTATCCATTCAGACAGTTTGTCTTTTAGATCATATGTTTAGGCCATTGCCATTTAAAGTGATTATTGAGATATGTGGATTAATACCTATTCCATTTCTTTTTTTTTTTTTTTTTTTTAAGATTTTATTTATTTATTTGAGACAGAGAGAATGAGAGACA
>NW_027850903.1:0-260 GCF_054177405.1 Leptonychotes weddellii
CAGCTTTCACACGCTCTGGGCTCCGCGTCCAGGGCGCTTGGGCAGCCCGGCAGCTGCGACCGGGCTCCGACCTGGGCTCCGCTGCCCGACGGGCACGGTACCGGGCTCGGGACTCGGGTTCTGGTCCGTCGGACGAGCTTGCAGGGGGCCGCCGGCATGCCGTGCTTGTAGCCGAGATGCTCGCTGTCGCGAACTGCCACGCGAAAACCCCGCGGACTGGAAGAACGACGTCAGTGGGGAAGGACCCCGTGAATCGGGAG
>NW_027850904.1:0-260 GCF_054177405.1 Leptonychotes weddellii
TATTACATATTAGATCAATAATGTACATGCCTTGTCCCAGTAATCAAGAATACAAGTCTCTAGGGCGCCTGGGTGGCTCAGTTGGTTAAGCGACTGCCTTCGGCTCAGGTCATGATCCTGGGGTCCCTGGATCGAGTCCCGCATCGGGCTCCCTGCTCGGCGGGGAGTCTGCTTCTCCCTCTGACCCTCCTCCCTCTCATGCTCTCTGTCTCTCATTCTCTCTGTCTCAAATAAATAAATAAAATCTTTAAAAAAAAAAA
>NW_027850905.1:0-2042 GCF_054177405.1 Leptonychotes weddellii
ACGGCAGAACCCCAGGACCTCGGTACCGAAGGGTAGCAGCACTGGGGAGCTCATTCAGCACAGAGGAGAGCGACGGGCCTAGGGCAGGACAGCAGGGGCTGGGAGGGCCCAGGAGTCCCAGCCTCCAGCCCCTCCTCCCTCAGACCCAGGAGTCCAGGCCCCCAGCCCCTCCTCCCTCAGACCCAGGAGTCCAGCCCCCAGCTCCCTCCTCCCTCAGACCCAGGAGTCTGGGCCTCATGCCCCCTCTGCCAGCACCCAAATGTGGGCCCTCTAGACCCCTCCTACCTCAGGACTGAGGAGCCCACTCTTCAGCTTCCTTTTTTCTCTTATTCAGGAATTTTTCACCCTGGCCCCCCTCCCCTACACTGGAGTCTGGACCTCCAGACTCTCCCACCCCCCGCAGGACGCAGGAGTCCCAGCCCCTGGTTCCCTTCTCCCTCAAAAAGCCAGGAATCAAAATCCCTCCCCCTGCTGCCCTCTGGACCCTGGAGTCCAGGCCTCCCTTCCCTGCCTCCCTCAGGATTCCCACCAGCCCGAGGGGCTGGACACCACCCCCCACGGCCCCACCTGCTCTGGCCTCCCGGGGTGCCGGCCACCCTCCAGAGGAGCCCCAGGCCTCCGGTTCCCACGTCGGGCGCTCTTCCATGGCCCCAAGTGAAACTGTTTCCGTCTCTAGGGGCCAGCTGGGCGGGGACTGCCCCAGGGAAGGAAGGGACCTGCGCAGGTCCGTACCTGGCCAGCAGGTGGCTCGGGGCGGGGAGTACGAAGTACTTGCCACCAGGTGTCATGGCGGCTGCTCCGGAAGGTCTCCCAGGAGCCGAAACGCCCGGATGCCGGAGCGCATCACCTCGCGGCCGCGGGAGCCCCACACCTGTTGATCACCCCCAGACACATGTACTGTCTTCGTGAAACATTTTATTGGGGGAGTTCACACATTCTGACCCTATTTTAGGCCAGAGAATGACAAGAGAGTGACGGGAGCGCTGGGACTGAGGTGGCTCTGATGGAAGCTGCAAGAACCATGTCCAAAGGCCTGCTCCTTGGTGCCTCAGTTTCCCCGTTATGAAATGGGAGGGTTATGTTCCCTGCCAGGCTTGAAACACTGTTCTATGAACGTCGGGCAAAGGCCTCGAGAGAGGTTCCCCACTCCCAGAACCTGCCGGGCAGCTCCCGCCCCACACCGTGGGGCCAGAAGAGGGGAATTTGACGGGGAAACCCTGTGGCCCAGGGGCCCCTGCTGGGGGCGCTCGCCTGAATCCCTGGATGCTGGGGCGGGGACAAAGGGGGCTTCTCCTCTGGACAACACCTGGACTTTCCAGGAGGGACAACAGCCTCCTGAGCCCTCAGGGCAGACGGCAGGGGAGCAGGGAGGGCACCCCCCGCCCCGCCTTGCTGCATGGGGTGGGGGGGCAGAGCTGAGGAATGGGAATCCTCCCCAGGCCCTCAGCCAAATTCGGCTCTTTCTGGGAAAGGACACAGCAGCCTGGTTCCCGGGATTCCCAGGCAAAAGCGTGGTGGCTGGACTGACGGGCCGAGGGAGCTTCGTGGCGGCAGCCGCCTCCTCCCTACTCCTCCCGGAGCTTTTCTGGGCCAAGGCTGGTGGCCTGGGGCGCCGTCTTCTTCCGGCTGGGGCTGCCCCCACCCAGGGCCAGCCCCAGCCCCAGGGCGGCCAGGGCCAGGATGTGGATGCAGAAGTAGATGGAGGCCCAATACCGGAGCGTGTCTCCCAGGGAGAGCAGCACGAAGCCCATGCACATGTAGTCATAGGCACGCATCTTCAGGAACCAGTGCACCCAGTCCCAGGCCTTCTGGGCCCCGGGGCTGAGCCGCCCCCGCAGGGCTGACTCCAGCCGGCCCTCAGCCGCCAGGCACAGCGGGATGGTCAGGAAGCTTAAGTAGTAGCCGGGGTGCAGGCCATGCCAGTAGGCGCTCAGCAACATGGTCCAGGCGCTCCTGGGGGAGGGGCTGAGGTTCAGGACCCAGGAGCCCAGCCCCCAGCCCTCCTCCCTCAGACCCAGGAGCCCAGCCCCCAGCCCTCCTCC
>NW_027850906.1:0-260 GCF_054177405.1 Leptonychotes weddellii
ACAGCAAATCACATTGACAAGCTGGATGGTTTTATATTTGTCACCTCAGTTTGGGATCAACAAACAAATTACTTTCTAGATTTCACGTAAATGTTTTAAATAAAAGATAAAATATGTTGTACCATCAAATTACAGAAGACAAAAGGAGATTTTTGTCTCGCAAAACAATGCAAACACTTGCTCATAAAGTATGAGGTCACTTCATAAACAAACTGATCTGATTTATAAATTATTATTTATAAATAATTTGTAAATAAGCT
>NW_027850907.1:0-260 GCF_054177405.1 Leptonychotes weddellii
GCCCCGGGGCATCTTGCAGCCGCTGGGCCTTCCCCGGTCCCCTGCCTCATTAGGAAGCAAACCTGATTTGTTTACACCTGTTGGCCAGGCTCCCCTTACTCTGCGGAATGCCATTCCTCGTGTGCCCGAGTGGCACTGTGGGGTGACAGGGCAGCAGACTGACCTCCAGGAAACCAGGCCCCCTCCCTCTTCACCGCTGGCCAGCTTCGAGGGGTCCGGGGGCGGGGCCTCTCTGAGCCTCCCTCCCCCATCGGTAACCA
>NW_027850908.1:0-260 GCF_054177405.1 Leptonychotes weddellii
GATTTACACTTCTTTCTTTCTTTTTTTTTTTTTTTTAGCAATTGTAAATGTTATGTGACCGTATTTTTAATTTTGGTGTTCATTGCTAGAATAATGAAGTGCAATTGATTTTCGTATGTTTATCTTGTATATTGCAAACTTGTTGAACTCACTAGTTCTATATTTTTTAATTTAGATTTCTTGGGAATCTTTTTTTTTTTAATTTTTAAAGATTTTATTTATTTATTTGAGAGAGAGAGAATGAGAGACAGAGAGCATGA
>NW_027850909.1:0-260 GCF_054177405.1 Leptonychotes weddellii
GGCCTCCGT
The DNA here is from genome assembly GCF_054177405.1 of Leptonychotes weddellii. NCBI lineage: Eukaryota > Metazoa > Chordata > Mammalia > Carnivora > Phocidae > Leptonychotes > Leptonychotes weddellii. Next base: position 10 of record NW_027850909.1, read on the forward strand.
CGGCCGCTTCTGGCAAGTGATAGAACCACGGAGCACAAAATCGGAACTTTTAAAAGTCTGCTCCGCTGAGGGACGTCACTCCGGTGGCTAAGCGGGGGGTGGAACCCTCCGGGACAGTGTGGTCTCAGGACCCTCGGGGTCACAGAAAGACCGGGGGTGCCTGAGTGTGGCAGAGCTCCCAGGTAATGGAGCAGGGAAGCCGGCTGCAGAGGCGGAGCCCAGGCGCGGGCTCTCAGCTCGGGGTGGCCATA
>NW_027850910.1:0-260 GCF_054177405.1 Leptonychotes weddellii
CCTGTCTGCTTAATTAAAAATCTTAAAATCACTTAATGATAAAAAGATAATAAAATTTGTCATTTTTAAAATTAAATGAAGTTCTCCCTATACACAGCAACCGGAAACATTACCTACCCTTAAAGAACAAACAAAACAACAATGCCTTAGCTCCCCCTGCTGCTTGAACAAATTATTTCATTTATGAAATATTTTGTCAGTGATTTCTCTGACAGCATTAAGTGAAATTGGCTGTTGGTTACTTTCTCCTTCTTCTCTTC
>NW_027850911.1:0-260 GCF_054177405.1 Leptonychotes weddellii
CATTTCCTGGGCTCTAAGAGGGGTGTAGGACTCGGGGGTGTTGGTTCAAATTTTGGGTTGCTGATAAATCTCTGTGACACATATTTTTTGTTTTGTTTTGTTTAAAGATTTTATTTATTTGACAGACACAGCCAGAGAGGAAACACAGGCAGGGGGAGTGGGAGAGGGAGAAGCAGGCTTCCCACGGAGCAGGGAGCCCAATGCGGGGCTCGATCCCAGGACCCTGGGATCACGACCTGAGCTGAAGGCAGACGGTTAAC
>NW_027850912.1:0-260 GCF_054177405.1 Leptonychotes weddellii
CATAACTTAGGTGCTATAAGGTATTGCAAGAACTTGAAGCGAAACTTGAAAACCAGGGAAGATAAAGTAATATTGTTATGGCTATTCTAAATTAAATACGTTATGACACTATCCAGGTAGATTCTTTCTTTTTTTTAAATTTTCTTATGTTATGTTAATCACCATACAATACATCATTAGTTTTTGATGTAGTGATCCATGATCCATTGTTTTCGTATAACACCCAGTGCTCCATGCAGTACGTGCCCTCCTTAATACCC
>NW_027850913.1:0-260 GCF_054177405.1 Leptonychotes weddellii
AGATTCCTCAAAAAATTAAAAATAGAGCTACCCAATGACCCAGCAATTGCACTCCTGAGTATTTACCCCAAAGACACAGTTGTGAAAAGGAGGGCCATATGCACCCCAATGTTCATAGCAGCAATGTCTGCAATAGCCAAACTATGGAAAGAGTCGAGATGCCCTTCAACAGATGAATGGATAAAGAAAATGTGGTCCAGGAGGGGGGGCGGAGAAAGATGGCGGAGGAGTAGGAGACCTGGATTTCGTCTCCTCTCAGG
>NW_027850914.1:0-260 GCF_054177405.1 Leptonychotes weddellii
GCACATTCTGCATGGAGCACTGGGTGTTATGCACAAACAATGAATCATGGAACACTTCATCTAAAAGTAATGATGTAATGTATGGGGATTAACATAAGAATAAAAAAAAAAGATTAAAAAAAAATGACAATTAGTCCATTGTTCAAAGGATAGCTGCACAAACTTGTGAATATACTAAAAAGCACTTTAAAGGGTGAAGTCTATGGTATGTAAATTCTATCTCAATTGTTTAAAAAAAGACTGACTTAGAGAAGATTTCC
>NW_027850915.1:0-260 GCF_054177405.1 Leptonychotes weddellii
AAGTATATATTACCATCCCCATTTTACAGATGAGTAGACAGGTTCAGAAAGGTTGAGTATTTTTCCCAAGATCATTCAATTTATTTAAAAAGGTTTTATTTATTTATTCGACAGAGAGAGACACAGCGAGAGAGGGAACATAAGCAGGGGAAGTGGGGGAAGGAGAAGCAGGCTTCCCACTGAGCAGGGAGCCCGATGTGGGGCTCGATCCCAGAACCTTGGGACCATGACCTGAGCCGAAGGCAGATGCCTAAAGACTG
>NW_027850916.1:0-13301 GCF_054177405.1 Leptonychotes weddellii
CCCCCAAGTGTCCGTGTTTTGGTCTTGAGCTTCCCTAAGTCCAGCCGCTCAGACTGTGCATCTTGTACCTCTTTCACCCATAATACATTATTGTTAAATTGGAGCCCTATTGTTGTGGTAATAAGGTGTGGGGAAGGGCAGCATTCTTTAATCTTCTTCTTAATCTTTTAGTCCCCTCTGCTGGCTGTGACTTTCTCAAGTGTTCATTCGGTGAAATAGCTCTTTTATCCGCACCCTACCCCGACTCCCTTCTCTGATGGAGTTCTATGCCAATTTCCTTGAATCCATGATCCATGTTTACTTAAGTTTTTTGCCCCTCTAGGTAAGGCATGATAGCTAGAGGGTACTTGGGTGGGAGACATGCCTTTGTCTAAGTTCCCTAAAATCATTTCTCCTCAAGAGTAGGCCTTTTTTTTTTTTTTTTTTTGTTAAATGGACTCATAATGATTATTCTTCCCCTCCCTCTGTTGTTGAGCCAGGAGAAAAGATTTCTTGGATCTTCACTTGAGAACCTATAGGGTTCCAGGAAATAGAGCCCAGAAAGTGCGCCTTCCCGCAAGAAATTTAAAAAAGTCACAAATAAATGTCTAGGCCCAGATGGCTTCACTGACAAATTCTATCACACATTTGAAAAAAGAATAATAACAATCCCACAGAAACTCTTTAAGGAAAAAAAAAAGAGAGAGAGAGAGAAGGAAACACTTCCCAACTGTTATTACGATGCCAGTATATTGTGAAAAGCTTGGCCTCCAGCAATTCCTCAATATAATTGTTTGGGCATTTCTACCAGTTTTTGGTGCCAGCAACTTCTGCTCTGGGTGTGTAGATCTTAACTATGACCCTGGACATGCACCTGACTCCAGATTTCAGGGTGACAGTTTGCCCTGCAACCTCCGTTCTCTGATGGGTCCAAAAAAAAAAAAAAAAAGCCATTGATATTTAATGTATCTAACTTTCTCCTGTTCTAAGGATGGGAGTGATGACTTCCAAGCTCTTTTCATGCCATAGCTGACCCCAGAAACCCACATTATTAAATTAGATGGGTTAATCCTCCAACCCAAGGAGGTAGTGATATTATTATGTCCATCTTACAACTGAGGAAACCAAAACCATATGTAAACAGACTGTGTCTTTGCCCATGTTGACACAGCTAGTCAGTGATAGAGCCAAGTTTTAAATTAATTCAACTTACTTGCTTTTACTATGTAACTTTAATACATTCGCTTCCTTCTATACAAGAGATTCACTGTATAAATTTCTCCTTTGATCATTGATGGCTATTCAGTGCCCACTATTTTCGAAATGAGCATTAAATGGACTAATGTTTGTAAATCATTTAATACAGTGCCCGACACAGATTAAATGTTCAATGAGTAATATAAGTAATGTCTGTTGCTTTTACTATTTCACTTATTCCTCATGATGACTCCATGAGGTAGAGTCCTACACTTGCCATTTCGTACAGAAAGTGGGTGTCACCCCAGGCATTCTGATATAATTGGGCTGGGATGCAGCCTGGGGCACTGCAGTTTTTAACAACTTCCCAGGTAATTCAAGTGTGAAGCCAAGATGAAGAAGTAGAGCTGTAGAAGGCATGCTGATCAGCTCCATCCCACTGATGCCATGAGGGAGGAAGGGCCCTGTGTTACCAGATGTATTTTTTTTCTTTTTTAAAAAAAGGAAGCTGGAAGTTTGAGTTAGTGTGACATTTCCTAATTCAAAGTTGTCTCAAACTTTGAAACAATACATAGACTCCTGGGAATTCATGTTGGACTGATACTTTGCAACCAGTGTGTTTGGAATCCAGTTGGAAACATCAGTGTTGTCAGACTGGCTGCTGTTTAGATTAGATTAGTGGTTCTCAAAGTATGGTAGAAGTGTCAGTATTACCTGTTAGAAACACAATTTCTCAGACTTAGGCCCAGACCTACTGAATCAGACATTCTGGGGGTAGGTACGCTTCAAGCAGCCATCCAGGTGATGCCGATGCGTGCTCAAATTCGAGAATGCCTGGATTAGATGACTTTGTCCTTTCCTTCTCCCATTCCAGGGAGAGAGTCCATATTAGCAGAGAGAGCCTGTGGAAGACAAACAGGAAAAACAGAAATCAGAACATCAAGGTTCAACTCAGCTGCCAGTCTGTGGTAATACAGAGTTGCATGAGAGACAGACGCTTCCTTTAAACCCAGTTTTGAACCCAAATCAGGGAAAGTTGTGCTGATGTGGTACACTTTAATCTGTTTGTGTCTCACCTCTACTATTTAAATCTTGACAGACCTGTTAAGTCAGTTTATGCAGGATCTGGATGAAGCCCCGTATCTTTTCAGCTATGTGAGCAAAGAAGGATGGGAGAAAGGAGTGTGACTCTGGTTAGAATAAGAAAGATTATTTATGCTATAAAGGATGTGAGCCATGGAAAGGTGATTTTACAAGATGAGTACTAAAATATTGAATGGAAAAGTGATATGGAACTGTATACTCCATACTCGTTACTTTTAGTATGTTCATTTCCCAGGTTAAATGCACACACACACACATTCCTATACATATATGGTGTACATAAATGTGTGTATGTGGGAAAAGCATGAGGAATATATCATAAGAATTATGAGCAGTTGATGTAAACTCCTCAAGCCAGAAAAAGTTTCAGGGTATGGAATGAAAAGTGCTAAAGAAATCCACACAGCAAACTAAAATGTTAAAGAAACCATCTTTGCTCCACTGCATTGCTTTTGTTCATTTGTCAAAATATTTTGCTAATTTAACTATATCTAAGGGGTCTATTTCTGCGCTCTCCATTCCTGTTCTATTAATTTCCTTTTCTATATTTTTAGCAATACCACACTTCCTTGATTATTGAAGCTTAATAGGAAGTCTTAGAGTAGTATCAGTCCTCCAACTTTGTTCTTTAATATTTTGTTAGCTATTCTGGGTATTTTGCCTCTTCCCATAAGCTTTAGAATCAGTTCATTGATTCCCATAAAATAACCTGCTGGGATTTTTTATTGGGATTGCATTGAATCTATAAATCAAGTTGGAAAGAATTGACATTTTGACAATTTTGAGTCTTCCTATCCAGAACAATGAGTGTGGTTTTATTTAGTTGTCCTTTGATTCCATTTACTTAGTTGTTCTTTGACTTCATTAATCAGATTTTTTAGTATTCTTCCTATAGATCTTGTGCAAATTTTGTTAGGTTTATACTTAAATATATTTTTTGGGTGCTAATGTGAATGATGTGTTATTTCAAATTCTGTTTGTTCACTTTTAGTATATAGCAAAGCGATTTTGTGTATTAACCTTATGTCCTGCAACCTTGCTGTAATTGCTTATTGGTTCCAGAGTTTTTTTGTTGATTCTCTTGGATTTTTTACCTAGATGATCATGTTACCTGCAAACAAATTTATGATTGATAGTTTTATGTCTTCCTTCCTAATGTGTATACCTTTTATTTCCTTTTCTTACTGAATTAGCAAGAACTTGCAGTATGATGTTGAAAAGGAGTGGTGAGAGGGCACATCCTTGCTTTCTACCTGTTCTTAGTGGGAAATTCACCATTAAGTAAAAGTGGGTTTGGGGGTTTTGTTTTTGTGTTTGTTGTTGTTTTTTTGTAGATAGTATTTATCAAGTTAAGAAAATTCCTCTGTATTACTAGTTTACTGCGAGTTTTTATCATGAATCATGGGTTCTATCAAATGCTTTTTCTGCATCGATTGATATGATCACATATTTTTTCCTTTTTAGTCTGTTGAGGTTTGAATTAATTTTTAAATGTTGGACTAGTCTTGCATACCTGGAATAAATCCCACTTGGTCATTGTGTATAATTCCTTTTATACTGTTCTGGATTCAACTTACTAGTACTTTATTGAAGATATTTGCATTTATATTTATGAGAGATACTATTTTGTAGTTTTCTTTTATATCTTTTCCTTTTTTTGGTATTCATGGCAGTACTACTAGAATTTATAGAAAAGTTAGGGAATATTCCCTCTGCCTCTTTTTTCTGAAAGTGATTATAGAAAATTTGTATGATTTCTTCCTTGAGTGTTTGTAGAATTCTTCGGGGAACCCATTGCACCTGGTGCTTTCTTTTTTGAAGGTTATTAATTATTGATTTGATTTCTTTAAGAGATATAGGCCTGCTCAGATAGTCTATTTCTATGTGTAAGTTTTGGTAGATTGTGTCTTTTAAGGAATTGGACCATTTCATCTAGGTGATCAAATGTTTATAATACTACTTTATCATCCTTTTAATTTTCATGTGTGTGTTATTCCCCCCTGTTTCATTTTTGATATTAGTGATTTGTGTCCTCTCTGATTTTTTCTTAGCCTGGCTAAATGCTTATCAATTTTATTGATCTTTTCAAAACATCAGCTTTGGTTTTGCTGATTTTTCTCTATTGATTTCCTGTTTTTAATTTCATTGATGTCTGCTCTTATTTTTATTATTTCTGTTCTTTTGCTTCCTCTGAACTTAATTTGCTCCTCTTTTTCTAATTTCTCAAGATAGAAACTTGGATTATTGATTTTTAAATCTTTTCTAATACATGCATTCAATGCTATAAATGTTCTTCGAAATACTGTTTGTGCTGCATCCAACAAATTTTGATAATTATGTTTTCATTTAGTTCAAAATATTTTAAAAATTTTTCTTGAAATTTCTTTCTTCTTTGACCTACATCACTTAGAAGTGTGTTGTTAAATCTCCAATTGTTCAGGGGATTTTCCAGTTATCTTCCTGTTATTCATTTCTAATTTAATTCTATTGTGCTCAGCATTGTATGATTTCTATTTTTTTCAACTCATTCAGGTAGGCTTTATAACCCAGAATGTGGTGTGTCTTGGTGAATATTCCATGGGAACTCAAGGAAAATGTGTATTCTGCTGTTGTTGGGTGAAGTAGTCTATAGATATCAATTGTATCCAGTTGATTGATGGTGGTGTTAAGTTCAACTATGTTCTCATTGATTTTCTGCTTGCTGCATCTATCCATTTCTGAGAGAAGGTGTTGAAGTCTCCAACTAGGGTAGTGGATTTGTCTGTTTCTCCTTGTAGTTTTATCAGTTGCCTCATGTAGTTTAATCCCCTATAATTAGGTGCAGGTGCATTAAGAATTGTTATGATTTTCTGGGGAATTGACCCCTTTATCATTATGTAATACCTTTCTTTATCCCTGATAACTGTCCTTACTTTTCTTACTTTGACGTCTGCTCTGTCTGTAATTATTATAACTAATCCTGCTTTCCTTTGATTAATGTTACCATGGTATGTTTTTGTTCATTTACTTTTAATGTATATGTCTCTTTGTACTTAAAGTGGTTTCTTGTAGACAACATAGTTGGGTTGTGTATTTTGACACACTCTGACAAACTCTGTCTTTTCATTGGTGCATTTAGACTATTGACATTTAAAGTCATTATTGATACATATAGAATAATATCTACCACATTCATTACTGTTTTCTATTTGTTGCTCATATCCTTTGTTCCTCTTTTTGTCTTTGACTATTTTTTTTGCCTTTTTTGTTTTAATTGAGCATTTCATATAATTTTATTTTCTCTCCTTTCTTAGCAAATCAATTATTCTTCATTTTTTACTTTTTTTTAATGGTTGCCCTAGAGTTTGCATTGTTCTTTTACAGCTAATCCAAATCCACTTTCAAATAACTGTACCACTTCAAAGGTAATGTACCTTCTAATAACAAAAATAATACTAATTCCTCCCTTGTTTCATTGCTGTCATTCATTTTACTTATATACAAACATAAATAAGCATACATATACACATACTTAAGATATAAATATATGCTTATATAATTAAATACATTGTTGGTATTATTTTCAACAAACTTATCTATTAGCTCAATTAAGAATATGAAAAATAGGGGTGCCTGAGTGATTCAGTCGTTAAGCATCTGCCTTCGGCTCAAGTCATGATCCCAGAGTCCTGGGATTGAGCCCCGCATTGGGCTCCCTGCTCCGAGGGAAGCCTGCTTCTCCCTCCCCTCTCCCCCTGCTTGTGTTCCCTCTCTTGCTGTGTCTCTCTCTGTCAAATAAATAAATAAAATCTTTAAGAAAAAGAATATGAAAAATAAAAGTTTTATTTTAACTTGTCCTTTCTTAGATGTTCTTCCTTTATGTATGCATGAATTTTTGACTTATTTTTCTCTTCTCCAAAGAACTTTTAATATTTCTTGCCAGACAGCCTACAGGCAACAAATCCTCTCAATTTTTGTCTGAGAAAGTCTTTATTCCTTCTTTGCTTTTGAAGGATAATTTCACAGGGTACAGAATTCTAGGTTGGTAGTTGGTTTTTTGTTTTGTTTTGTTTTGCTTTCAACACTTTAAATATTTCACTCCACCCTCTTCTTGCCTGCATTGTTTCTGAAGAGTAGTCAGATGTAATTCCTGTCTCTGTTCTATAGATAAGTCTTTTTTTCTCTCTCCAGAGAGAAAATTATTATTTTTATTTTATTTTATATTGATTTTATTTTTATTTATTTTATTATATTATTAAAATTACCTTTGATTTTCTGTAGTTTGAAGATGATATGATTAAGTGTAGTTCCTGTTTTTATTTTTATTTTTCCATTTATCCTTTTGAGTGTTCTCTGAGCTTCTAGGATCTGTGGTTGGTGAATTTGGGAAATTTTCAGTCATTTTTGTTTCAAATATTTCTGTTTCCTTCTTTCTTCTTGTGTTCCCATGATGTATATGTTACTTTATAATTGCCCCATAATTCTTGGATATACTGTTCTGTTTGTTTGTTTGTTTTTCAGGTTTTCTTCTCTTTGGTTTTCAGGGATTTTACTGATCTCAGAGCTTCTTTGCTCAGCTGTGTCCAATCTACTAATAACACCTGTCAGAGACAAAAGCATTCTTCATTTCTATTACAGTGTTTTGTGTTTGGTTGCTTGTTTGTTTTTGTTTTTTATCTCTAGATTAAAAAAAAGTGTTATATATATATATATATTTTAAGATTTTATTTATTTATTTTAGAGAGAGAGAGAGCACAAGCAGGGAGAGGGGGAAAAAGGAGAGAGAGAGAATCCTAACCACACTCCCCACTGAGTATGAAGCCAAATGTGGGGCTTGATTCCAGGACCCTGATATCATGATCTGAGCCCAAATCAAGAGTTGGACGCTCAACTGATTGAGCCACCCACATGCCCCAGAAGTGGTCTATATTCCTATGATTAGGTCTTAGACATTTAGTAAGCATATGCCTCTGAACTTTGAACTTGCAAGAATTTTTCAGTTTTTTTTTCTTTTTTTCCCCTCAGGTGGGACAGGATGGCTCCAGTGAGCTGAATTTGGTTATTTCCTTTCTCTCAAGTGAGTTAGGCTCTGATAAGACCCCAGCGAGTTAGGCTGTGGTTAATTAGTTCCCCCTGAGAGCAGACCTTGTTAAGAAGGCAGAGTGCTCTGATGTATTTCAAAATGGCTCCTTTTCTTCTCCTGCCAGAAGACTGGGGAGGTTTTTTTCTCCCATATTTACTGTGGGAACCTGGCCAAGCTCCTGAAGGTAAATCTTAAACTATTGTATGGGCTCAAATGACTGGGTCTCCCTGAAGTTTTCAACTCTCAAAATTGTCTGCACTGAGCATCCAGCAATCCATCAATTACAGTTCAGGTTTTCTTACCCTGACATATTTTTTAAAGCCCCAGGTCATGCTACATTGATCCAGAGTTGAGAACCAATGTAGAAAGGCAATGGAAAGCCACTGAAAGTTTTAACCAGGGACATGACTTGATCAGATTTTTGTTTTAAAATCACTCTGGCTCTAGTGAGAAAATGGATGAAGATGGAGAACAAAGAAGGATATAGGGGGGTACTGCACTTGTCCAGGAAAGTAGTTGTAATGGTGTCTTTCAAAAGGGAGATGGCGGGGGGTGGAGGGGATGAATATGTGAACTTTTAAGTTATATAACTGGAACCACCTAATAATTGATAAGAATGAGAATGCAGGAGAGGAGTTTTTGAGTCTCAGGTGCCAGAGATGGGAGGAGAAATGTGTGGTCAAGATGATTCTAAAGTTGAGGGTGGAGCTGGATTCATCAATGAGAAAAATAGAAAAATCTGCTTGTGACCAGCCAACTACAGAAGCAAAGTGTTTTAGGAGATTGAACTGTGCCCAGGGAGAATCTTGATCCTATAACTTTCCCTAAAATCAAGAAGGGGGTGCAACATGGTAAAGTGCCCTATTAGCCAGGCTTGTTAAGGAGTACGGTGCCCAGTGAAGTGGAGGGAGGATAATTAGGAAAGGGGAAACTGAAAGGGAAGAGAACTGTGGGGAGGCTAATTGCAATAGTGAAGGTATAGGGTAATTACAGACCAGAATTAGAGTGATAGCAGTGGGACTGCAGGGGAAGGGGGTAGGGGACATCACAAGTTAGGTTATGAGGGACAAATCAACAGGACAGGATGGCTGATTGAAAGTAGAGGGCCATGGAGAATAAGGAGGCCAAGAGCAAGAGGATATAGAATAATGGTAGAAGTGGGGCTGAAAACAGTATGGTAGGATAAGGAATAGGTTTGGGTAGAAAGATGCAATTCGGATTGGGGCATGTTTAGTTGGAAGTGGTGGTGGGTGAGACAAATGAATGGCCCATTCAAGATAGTGATGGGAGAGAGGAGGTACAGGGTTATGGCCAAAGGATGTCCTCAGTGCAATAGCCAAAGCGAGCAAGGATGTGCCCAGGCTAAACTGCATGTTTTTGCTATTTGTATTTAGTGTTGGTTTAGGACACCACAAACTCAAGTAGGGCAGACTCACCAAGATAAACAAAGGTGAACCTTTGTTATCAGGCTTCTAAACAGTCCCAGGATGGCAGATGTTCAAGTGAATAAAAATAGAGGCTGTCTGTCATTTATAATGTAGGTCTTCAGTGAAGAAATGTTAAGGCAAATGGCAAAGAACTCTGGGTGCTGATGAAAGATAGAGAGGATTGCTGGTTTATGGTCCTTTCTCACCTGCCATTAATCATTGTAGCAAAACACAAAGTTCAGTTCTCTGGTTCAGGAATTGGTGAACTACAGCCAGTAGGCCAAATCCAATACACCCTCTGTTTTGGTAAATTAAGTGTCACTGAAACACAGCCCCACCTATTCATTTTTATATTATGTGTGACTTCTTTTGTGCTATAACAGCAGAGCTGATTAGATGCAACAGAGACCATATGGGCCACAAAATTTACAATATTTACCATCTGGCCCTTAGCAGAAAATATTTGCTGACCCTTCCTCATTTCATCATTGTCTACACCAGTATGTGGCTTGGAGAATCTTCAACAATCCTACCAACTACCACCAATACCCCAGGATCCATCTGTTCATTTTTCCCCAACACATTCTTTGTTATGAACAATCTTAATGTGCTATGCAGGTTTAATCTCCCAACCTGTGTTCAAGGAGCAAGTAGGTATCCCCCAGCTTTCATCCATCCGTTCCCTATTTGAATGGAATTGACTCCAGTCCTTTGCCATTTTTACAAATGTAGATTCAGCTCTTTAACCATTAGAGTTCAATGTTTAAGGAGAATAGAGGAATTTAACTTTCTTCTCTTGCATATGAATGTGGAAGGGTTTAACCCAGGAGGTGCTGAGGGAATCAAGACTGAAAAAAAGGAGGGAAATGTTGGAATAATTTTGGGGAGATTGAGCCAGGTTTCTAACCCATCAGAATCCTAGGATTGACTTGAATCCTGCTCACCCTCAGGGCTCTGTGTTTATATAAACAGAACTTCCTTTGTCATTTAAGTCAGTTTGAACTGGGAACTAGGTTCAGGCAATGTAAGGACTCTGCAATGACTTACCCTGACATAGTTACTTGTGAGTCTCCTTAAGTGAGGAAACCTGGGGAGCCACATCCCCTAGTCAGTGGTTAGCAAGGGAATTTATGGCAGCTTCTCCACTTGGAGCCACCCTCACAGTGCTCTTCCTGGGCTCAGCTCTCATGCCATCTGCTTTGCCCTCCATCCCATTCTACTGTTAAGAGTTGCTGCTGGCCTCCCTCTCCTGCATCATGGATGCTGGGGTTCTGGTCAGTGTTTGGATGTTTCTCCTTAGGCTGGTCTTGTTGAACAGCTTAACAACATTCACTGTTCAGGAACTTGGTCCTTTTGTGCAATTAAAACATCTTTGTTAATTTATTCTATGGCTATAAGGAATAGCAACTAAGCCTGGCACTTTTTGGTTACAAAAAAAAAAAAAAAGAGAGAGACTCTATTATGGAAGGATACAAGGTAGCTTAGAATATGGAGGGAAATGCTGAATTACCAGAACTTGGAAAGGAGAGGATCCTTGCAGCTCTTGGGCCAGTAAGTAGGAATGAGTGGACATGCTCTTTGGGGTCCAGATATTGATGAGGTCACTCCAACACTCTTGTGCCCTATACCTTCACTCAAAACCCATATTCCTAAGAGAAGAGACTCTGGCCCAGTGTGGGTCACCTCTTGGCTGCAGGAGACCGGGGACTTTAATGGACAGACTCTTTGGCACCATATGCAATGGGGAATGAATAGCTCTTCAAAGGAAAACAATTGTGTGACTACCCAAGGAGGAAGAAGGATGACCCACAGGAAAACAGCAGTTGCCTGTTATAAAACTCTGCTTGGACTCAGAGGGGCCATGTTCAGTGACACTTTTAATTACTCAAATCAGTTTGCAAACTTCAGCGTGCATCAGTGGCCTTATTACAACACAGAGAGCTGGGCTCCTCACCTAGTTTCTGAATGCAGTAGCCCTGGGGCGAAGACCTGTGATTTGGCTTTTCTAGCAGATTCTTAAGGTAATACTGATGGTCTGGGACCCAGAGTTTGAGACTTACTGTCCTATGTAAAGGGTGTTCTTTTTGTAGGTTGTAGTAAATTTTTTCCTTAGTAATCATCAACGCTTTTCTAAAAAACTTGTTACACTTCTTGTTAGAACTCAACAGCTCTTGACTTTTTCTTTAACTTGTGAGTGATAGTGGGCATGACAGTGGGGTATCTTTTTAACTGAGAGAGTACCTGTGTCTGTACCTAATTATAATGTCTGTGTTGAAACTTATGATGAAAATCAAATCCTGTGGTGCGTTTATAGTCCATCTATGTTGACAGCTGAAGTCAAATTCCAAGTAACGACAAGATTGAGGGGACTCGTTCCTGAAAATTTTTTGGCAGACCTTCTTCTCTTTTCAGGAGAAAAGGTGTTCCTCCATCTTAGCTTTGACACGTATTCCCTCTACCAGCCAGATTCTTTGCTATTGCTCAGAGGAAGAGGGGACACAAGTGATGAAGTTAAAAGTGCTATGGGTGTTAGTGAATTTCTAATTGATTTATAGAAGGTATTCATAGCCAGGGAAGAAATGCTGGATGCACTCTGGTGATGTCATCTTTTGAAGATCATGTTCCTAAAGGAGAAATAGCTTGACTAAAAATTATAGGAAGTTAGTGCCAGAAGTAGAACAAGATTCCGTGTCTCTTCATTCTCAGCCCTGACGGTGATGGGGGTAACAGCACCAGCAGTACATCTTCATGAGCCACAGTGTTGGTTACCGGTTATTGAGCTCATAGTTTGTCCACAGTGATGTTAAATGTTTAACTACATTCTCTAACTCAGGGGTTAGCAAACGATGGCCTGTGTCCCGTGTTGGTAAAAAAAAAAAAAAAAACTGGGACATCGCCATGTACTTATGTTTCTTTGACTGTTTGGGGGTTGCAACAGCAGAGGGGAGTAGTTGTGACAGATACTGTCTGATTTCCACAGCCTGAAATATTTACTGTCGGGGTCTTTACAGAAAATATTTTCTGATTTCTTCTCTGAGCTGTTCCTGGCATCAGCCTGTAGCATTATGATGGCATTTTACTGATGAAGAAATAGGGGTTCAGAGAGAAACATGCCCCTGAATCATACAAACCGTTGAGATGGGATCCAAATTGAGGTCTATTGGTCTCCTAAATTTTTGTTACTCATACTTTGTATTATCTCTGATTAATTGGGCTAATTCTATGGATCATATCTTATTGAAGTAATATAGTGTACTTTAATATGGTGACATTTTTTCCTCCCTTGAACAAAATAAAGTGACATTTTAAAGTGGAAAACTGGTCCCCTAAAGGATAATCACATCACAATGGCATATTTACTTTTAAAAGTAAATTATGTTTTATGGCAATGGCTAAGTTAATGAAATGATTATACTACCAGCTAAGTGGATTTTATTAGCTCATGCGTTTTGCAGGACACCTGAGACTTGACTGGAAGGCATTGAGAGAATGGATTGCTCAGTGGGAATTTGAGCCCTGAGCTTGGACTCCCCTGAAGCATACCTGTATGTGTTTGCATGAGGTGCTCATTACCCCAAATACTTCATTCAAGCAGGTGTTTTGTGTTGCTTTTAAAATTTCTAGTTTGATTCTTTAACTCCGTGAATCTCAATCTCTATATTATAATCATATGGGAGCCCTAAAAATGAAATACCTAAGCCCAGCCCCCCCATTAATTAATTACTCATCTACTTTAAAAAAAAATACTATTCTGGTGTGGAGGTAGCATTGGTAGACTCTGTAAAGAATGCTTTGCCAGGGACTTGATATTTAAAGGCATACCCCCCTGAAATAGGGTCTCCTTGGAAGCAGGCAAAATTAAAAATTTCACTTGAATGAGCAACAAGGGAATTGCATATGATTTTGCATTTTCATTGCCCATGTGTGTATCCATTTTTATTTTTCCTTATCAGCTGGTCTACATTCACTTGATTATCTTAGGAGAAAGTTCAAATAGTATAGATTAAGGTAATATAAATTAGACATGATTAGGCATCAGTTATCTGGAGAGAGGGAAAAGTGTGGATCATCCAAAGCTTGAGAAAAGTTAAACATTGTTTCTTAATTTATTAGATACAGAATTGCTGCATCAAATTTACTAGGTATCCTTGCTAAATTGCAGATTTCTGGGTTCTACCCCAGATCTACTGGGTCAGAACTTGTAGGGAGAAGGCCCAGAGAATCTGTGAAGGTGGTTTTTAGGCAGCCTAAGTTGTAAGAAAGCAATATATCGAGTCATAGGTTTCTGTTGTTGTGTGAATGTTCCTATGTTGAAAGATAGGCGGTAGGGGATGGGCGCCTGGGTGGCTCAGTTGGTTAAGCGACTGCCTTCGGCTCAGGTCATGATCCTGGAGTCCCTGGATCGAGTCCCGCATCGGGCTCCCTGCTCGG
Organism: Leptonychotes weddellii; assembly: GCF_054177405.1. Lineage (NCBI taxonomy): Eukaryota > Metazoa > Chordata > Mammalia > Carnivora > Phocidae > Leptonychotes > Leptonychotes weddellii. The sequence continues at coordinate 13,201 of NW_027850916.1, forward strand.
CAGGGAGTCTGCTTCTCCCTCTGACCCTCCTCCCTCTCATGCTCTCTGTATCTCATTCTCTCTGTCTCAAATAAATAAATAAAATCTTTAAAAAAAAAAAA
>NW_027850917.1:0-2042 GCF_054177405.1 Leptonychotes weddellii
CTGATTTCTGTGCATTGATTTTATATGCTGCCACTTCACTGAATTCCTGTATGAGTTCTAGAAATTTTGGGGTGGAGTCTTTTGGGTTTTCCATATAAAGTATCATATCATCTGCAAACAGTGAGAGTTTGACTTTTTCTTTGCTGATTCAGATGCCTTTTATTTCTTTTTGATGTCTGATTGCTGTGGCTAGAACTTCTAGTACTATGTTGAATAGTAGTGGTGATAGTGGACATCCCTGCCGTGTTCCTGACCTTAGGGGGAAAGCTTTCAGCTTTTCCCCATTGAGAATGATATTTGCTGTGGGTTTTTAATAGATGGCTTTTCTGATATTGAGGTATGCACCCTCGATCCCTATACTCTGAAGAGTTTTGATCAAGAAAGGATGCTGTACTTTGTCAAAAGCTTTTTCTGCATCTATTGAGAGGATCATATGGTTCTTGTTCTTTCTTTTATTAATGTATTGTATCACATTGATTGATTTGCAGATGTTGAACCAACCTTGCAGCCCAGGGATAAATCCCACTTGGTCATGGTGAATAATCCTTTTAATGTACTGTTGGATCCTATTGGCTAGGATTTTGGTGAGGTTTTTTGGATCCATGTTCATCAGGGATATTGGTCTGTAATGCTCCTTTTTGATGGAGTCTTCGTCTGGTTTTGGGATCAAGGTAATAGTGGCCTCATAAAATGAGTCTGGAAGTTTTCCTTCCATTTCTATTTTTTTGGAACAGTTTCAGAGGAATAGGTATTAATTCTTCTTTAAATGTTTGGTAGAATTCCCCTGGGAAGCAATCTGGCCCTGGGTTCTTGTTTGTTGGGAGATTTTTGATGACTGCTTCAATTTCCTTAGTGGTTATAGGTCTGTTCAGGTTTTCTATTTCTTCCTGGTTCAGTTTTAGTAGTTTATATGTCTCTAGGAATGTATCCATTTCTTCCAGATTATCTAATTTGCTGGCATATGGTTGCTCATAATATGTTCTGATAATTTTTTGTATTTCTTTGGTCTTGGTTGTGATCTCTCCTCTTTCATTCATGATTTTATTTATTTGGATCCTTTCTCTTTTCTTTTTGATAAGACTACCAGGAGTTTTTCAATCTTATTAATTCTTTCAAAGAACAAGCCCCTAGTTTCGTTGATCTGTTCTACTGTTCTTTTCATTTCTATTTCATTGATTTCTGCTCTGATCTTTATTATTTCTCTTCTCCTGCTGGATTTAGGCTTTATTTGTTGTTCTTTCTCCAGCTCCTTTAGGTGTAGGGTTAGGTTGTGTATTTCAGACCTTTCTTGCCTTTCTTGTTTCTTGAGAAAGGCTTGTATTGTTATATACTTTCCTCTTAGGACTACCTTTGCTGCATCCGAAAAGTTTTGAACAGTTGTGTTTTCATTTTCATTGGTTTCCATGAATTTTTTAAATTCTTCTTTAATTTCTTGGTTGACCCATTCATTCTTTAGTAGGATACTCTTTAGCTTCCATGTATTTGAGTTCTTTCTGACTTTCCTCTTGTGACTGAGTTCTAGTTTCAAAGCATTGTGGTCTGAAAATATGCAGGAAATGATCCCAGTCTTTTGGTACCAGTTGAGACATGATTTGTGACCTAGGATGTGATTATTCTGGAGAATGTTCCATGGGCACCAGAGAAGAATGTGTATTCCATTGCTTTGGGATGGAATGTTCTGAATATATCTGTGAAGTCCGTTTGGTCCAGTGTGTCATTTAAAGTCTTTATTTCTTTGTTGATCTTTTGCTTAGATGATTTGTCCATTTCAGTGAGGGGGGTGTTAAAGTCCCCCACTATTGTTGTATTGTTGTCAATGTGTTTCTTTGCTTTTGTTATTAATTGGCTTATATAATTGGCTGCTCCCATGTTAGGGGCATAGATATTTACAATTGTTAGATCTTCTTGTTGGATAGACCCTTTAAGTAGGTTATAGTGTCCTTCCTCATCTCTTATACAGTTTTTGGTTTAAAATCTAATTTGTCTGATATAAGGATTGCCACCCCAGCTTTCTTTTGGTGTCCATTAGCATGGTAAATGGT
>NW_027850918.1:0-260 GCF_054177405.1 Leptonychotes weddellii
ATATTATTCAGGCATAAAAATATAAGAAAATCTTGCCTTTTGTTTACAATATGGATGACCCTTGAGGGTATTATGCTATTAGAAATGAGTCAGACAGGGCGCCTGGGTGGCTCAGTTGGTTAAGCGACTGCCTTCGGCTCAGGTCATGATCCTGGAGTCCTGGGATCGAGTCCCGCATCGGGCTCCCTGCTCAGCGGGGAGTCTGCTTCTCCCTCTGACCCTCCTCCCTCTCGTGCTCTCTGTCTCTCATTCTCTCTCTC
>NW_027850919.1:0-260 GCF_054177405.1 Leptonychotes weddellii
TCTCTCTCAAATAAATAAATAAAATCTTTAAAAAAAAAAAAAGATTTTATTTGGGAGAGAGAGAATGAGAGAGAGAGAGGGAGGAGGGTCAGAGGGAGAAGCAGACTCCTCACTGAGCAGGGAGTCCGATGCGGGACTTGATCCTAGGACTCCAGGATCATGACCTGAGCCGAAGGCAGTCACTTAACCAACTGAGCCACCCAGGCGCCCCAACAAATAAATCTTTTTTAAAAAATAAAATCTTTAAAAAGAAAAGAAAA
>NW_027850920.1:0-260 GCF_054177405.1 Leptonychotes weddellii
GCCCCCGGCTGGCCCTCCCTGTCCCTGTGCCCAGCCCTCCGGCCCCCTCTGCCCCACTCCCCTGGGTCCTCAGCCACCCCTCCGGTGCCCACCCAGACTCGGCCCTCTGGGCGGTTGCCGCTCCCTGGTGTGGTTGTGATGACCGGCACATGGAAGCAGGGGTGCCCAAGAGCCGAGGGCGGGGCCGGGTGGGGAGGGGCGTGCAGCCCGCGTGGGCCTCTGCTGTCCACGGGCAGCTGTGGCAGGTGCTCCTGCAACGC
>NW_027850921.1:0-260 GCF_054177405.1 Leptonychotes weddellii
CTCTTAATTCAGAATTCAGACAAAATAACACGAGGCCTGCATGCTTTGCAAATTAGTGGCATTTTTTTTTTTAAAGATTTATTTATTTATTTGAGAGAGTGAGAGCGAGAATGAGAGAGAGCACATGAGAGGGGATAGGGTCAGAGGACGAAGCAGACTCCCTGCCGAGCAGGGAGCCCGATGTGGGACTCGATCCGGGGACTCCAGGATCATGACCTGAGCCGAAGGCAGTTGCTTAACCAACTGAGCCACCCAGGCGC
>NW_027850922.1:0-260 GCF_054177405.1 Leptonychotes weddellii
AGCACAGACATAAACCCAATCATAGACAGTAAACTAATATTTGATAAGGAAGCCAAGAATATCAGTGGAGAAATGACAATACCTTCCAAAAATGTTGATCCAACAGTTGGATATTCAAATATAAAAGAATGATATCATGGGGCACCTGGGTGCTCAGTTGGTTAAGCAGCTGTCTTAGGCTCAGGTCATGATCCCAGGGCCCTGAGATCGAGCCCTGCATCAGGCTCCTTGCTCAGCAAGGACCCTGCTTCTCCCTCTAC
>NW_027850923.1:0-260 GCF_054177405.1 Leptonychotes weddellii
AAACCTTCCTGGCGGCCCCAGCCATCCGATCTCCCACCAGTCCTCTCTTCAGAGGACACATAGGAAACCCCCTTCCCACCTGGGAACTGAGCTCCTGAGACACCTGATCCTGGGTCTCTGTCCCTGGAAGCAGAGGCCGGGCTGGGGACACCCAAGGATGTGCCATGGGTCCCTCACCAGTCATCACCCGGCCTGCCTCCTTCTCACCCCCAGAGTCATCTCCAGGACCTTGCTGCCAGAAGTCAATCCAACCTCCCCAG
>NW_027850924.1:0-260 GCF_054177405.1 Leptonychotes weddellii
AACTGGAAGAAAAAAACTGGAACGTTTTGCAAAGGCAATGCTGCAATATGCATGCTCGGCGTGGTGATCAGGGAAAGTCACCATGCACCCTGGGCTATAGGGGAAACAGTCCCAACTCAGTTCTTTTTGTCGCTGTCGCCCAGGGTGAGCTTGTCAAAGAGGTACTCTGCCATGCCGGCATCCGGGGCCCCCATCTTGCGCAGGCTGGTGACATAGCCCCCCAGCTCTTTGATGGACTTGACTTGCTCGTGCAGGTAGTG
>NW_027850925.1:0-260 GCF_054177405.1 Leptonychotes weddellii
AGTCGCCCAACCAACTGAGCCACCCAGGCGCCCTAAAAAAGAATTTTTTTTTTAAATAAACATTCTAAAAGGTATTTGAGTAACATGTTGAACTATGAAAATAAAAGGCCTGTCTTCATTAAGGAAGCCTTTTATCTTTTTCCTCTTTTTAATTTTTTTTTTTTTTTTAAGATTTATTTGAGAGAGAGAGAGAGAGAGATGAGAGCATGAGCAGGGAGGAGGGGCAGAGGGAGAAACAGACTCCCTGCTGAGCGTCAGGA
>NW_027850926.1:0-260 GCF_054177405.1 Leptonychotes weddellii
TATAATGACCCCATTCTTTTGGAATATCTGGTATACTGATTTGGTAAGGCTTTGCTTATAATTTTTTTTTTTTTTTAAGTAAGCTCCACATCCAGCGTGGAACCCAGCACGGGGCTTGAACACACGACTACACTTTGCTTATAATTTAAAAATTGTATAGTTTGATGAAGTATAATAGCCAGAACTCACCTTTGTTCTGTTCTTTTTTTTTTTTTTTTTAAAGATTTTATTTATTTATTTGAGAGAGAGAGAATGAGAGA
>NW_027850927.1:0-260 GCF_054177405.1 Leptonychotes weddellii
CTGCAGAGATGGAGCCGAGGAGCGGGCTCTCAGCTCGGGGTTGCCATAAACCGTGATCCGCGGCACAGTTGGGCCACTGTTCCTCCAGAAGGGACCCAACAAGCGGGAGATCCAGGGAGACTCCCCTTCCTCCCCTGGGAGGAGCGGCACGGGAGCGCACCTCAGGGATCTGCTGGGTTTGGAGACTCCACCCGGGGTCGGGTGCCAGAGATAGAAACATTCTGTCACAGGCTGGGTGAGCACGGAGTGCGGCCGGAGAC
>NW_027850928.1:0-2042 GCF_054177405.1 Leptonychotes weddellii
AAAGATTTTATTTATTTATTTGACAGAGAGAGACACAGCGAGAGAGGGAACACAAGCAGGGGGAGTGGGAGAGGGAGAAGCAGGCTCCCCGCAGAGCAGGGAGCCCGATGCGGGACTCGATCCCAGGACCCTGGGATCATGACCCGAGCCGAAGGCAGTCGCTTAACCAACTGAGCCACCCAGGCGCCCGGAGCTACACTCTTAACTTTAAACTCCAACTCTGAGTCTGCAGATGGGATCCTAGAACTGGCAGAAGCTGGTGAAGGGTAAGAATTCTTACGAGTCAGCTCTCCTGGTGAAGGGTAAGAATTCTTACCAGAGTCAGCTCTCCTGGATCTCTGTCTGCAGTACCCATTTGAGAGAAGGAGGTAAAATTTCACTTTGTCCCTTCCTTTCCAAATCTAGATCCACTGGTTATTGATCCTTTCTCTCCAGAAACAGCTATTGCCTTCTTGTATCTCTTATTTTGTGTCCTCAGAACTTGGCTTGGTCACTGTCAGGTTAGGGGTCCCCAAAATATGGCAGGCAGAAAAGTAGGTTGAATTTCATTTGTATCTGGGGCCCTACCATTTTCAGTTCTCAGGGGAATTGTCTGTCTTTATTTAAGTTATCTTTGGGAGTGGCTCTGGATCTTGGGAGGGTAATATGTTTTCAACCTCTTTGGGAATGCCTTGGGTCCATGGGGATGTTCAATACTGCCAGGAACTTTTACCGTTTGTCTGGGCTGAAACCTGACAAGATAAGATATTTGAAAGGATTTTTTAAAGTAGCTTTATGGTCAGAAGTTGGCCAAATTGGAGGCTCATAGAGCCTGATAGGACTTTTGTTTTTAGGCCTTCTTTTCTAAGCTAAAATGAAACTATGTAGCCAGAAGGAAAGAGAAAGTTCCAAAAACAAAGGTCTAAATGTAGAACATAGGAAGGAGTCTTTTGATTTCCATCTTAAAGATCTTCTGATATAATGAAGCAAATTAAAGATAATGTAGTTGGATAGGTAGGCCAACCCTTTTGAAGTCATTTAGATCACAGCCCAGTTCTCTGAGGAATTAAAAACAATGGTCTGTGTCTTACAAACTGAGCCTTTACAAGACCGAAATACAACTCTGGAAGTAATTCAAAGCCCACCTATCTTTTTTTTACTAATCCTCAAACTTCTCCTATTCATCTCAAAAGGATTGTAGAGATTGTAAAAATTCTGGCTTTAGGAAACAAAAGTCCTTCTTGCAGGAACTTGCATTCTTTCCCTGTGTCTTTGAAATGTGATTGTCCTATTCTGTCTCTATGAACCTGATAATTCTTATCAGAAGGAATAAAGCAGAGAGGGAAGGCTATTTGAAAATTAGGCCTATGAAAAATTTTAAAAGTCTTTCCCACAAATCTCAGTAAGAAGCCATCTGAGCAGGTAAACTTAACGTATTCCATATGCCAAAAACTCAATTTGGATCCAACTGTTTTGTTGTTGTTGTTGTTGTTGTTGTTTTTAATAACCTAGCGAGTTTTGCATTATCATACCTGTCTGATGGCTAAGATTTTAAAATAAAAGTTGTAAGACCTCTATTTGTGTTTATGTGTATGTTTATATGTGTCTATATATGAATGTTGGAGATGTGTGATATTTTTCTAACTCCAGATGGTATTACCAAAATTAATTTGTAAATGAGTTCTATTTAATTGCCTTAAAAATAAGTGCTTATCAAATAAAGTATACCTAAAACTCAAAAAAATATAGAAACTATCCCAAATGTTTTTCAAACTCATACAATAACCCAAGATAAATTTTGGTAAATAAAACCTAGTTAAGTTCCTTTGTTTAATAGGTATGTTTGGAGTAATCAGCATTAAATACAGACATACATTTTTTATTCTACTTGTTAGTCAAGTTCATATTATCTCTGATACAAAATTTGTCAGCAAGAAAAATAACTTGAAATGATGACTGGTTTACTGTCTTGTGAAATTTTCAGGAGTAATATAAATGTGTTAAAACAAGCTATCTAGATAGATGTAAGTGCGATAAGTTTTTAGTAAACTTTTCAGCCATGA
>NW_027850929.1:0-260 GCF_054177405.1 Leptonychotes weddellii
ACCATACAAGGGTGGACATTTGGGGCTGAGGTCTTCCTGGGCAAAAACAATCAACCAGTCCTTTTTTTTTTTTTTTTTTAAAGATTTTATTTATTTATTTGAGACAGAGAGAATGAGAGAGACAGAGAGCACATGAGAGGGGGGAGGGTCAGAGGGAGAAGCAGGCTCCCTGCTGAGCAGGGAGCCCGATGCGGGACTCAATCCCGGGAGTCCAGGATCATGACCTGAGCCGAAGGCAGTCGCTTAACCAACTGAGCCAC
>NW_027850930.1:0-260 GCF_054177405.1 Leptonychotes weddellii
GCTCGGCACGCTTTCCCTGTGGATTCCAGGAGCAGAATCCAACTGCTCACACTGGGATACACAAAATGAGGGCACTCCCCGTTCTCTTGTCTGGAAAGTGCTCCCATTTTTGTGTATCCTTGTCTGAGGAAAACGGCTGCATCCTCGAGACGGACTGGGAAGCAAGGGTTTTGGGGTGAATGTGGTAACCTGCCTCTAGACTTCCAGCCTCCTACCTCTGGGGCCCAGCCCAGCCGACCCTGCTGCAGACCAGCTGTCCC
>NW_027850931.1:0-260 GCF_054177405.1 Leptonychotes weddellii
ACAACGATCCTAAAGATAGATGTTATTATTATCATCCCATTTGAGAGATGAGGAAACTGAAGCACAAAGAAGTGAAATAATCTGCCCAAGTTCATCCAGTTTGTGAGTGGTATGGTCAGAATTCAAACCAGGGTTGCAGAGACCATGGACTTAACTGTGACTTTATCTGCCTCCCACAGTTCTCATATTCTCCAAATGTTGAAGAATCTTGGAGATACTATGCTGGGTATAGAGGTGATCCAGGGGCTGCTAGTGATTCC
>NW_027850932.1:0-260 GCF_054177405.1 Leptonychotes weddellii
ACCGCTGAAACAAATAATATATGTTAATTAAAAAATTAAAAAAATATTTTAAAAAAGTTCATTGAAATCTATCCTTAATGAAAAAAATGGCTGCTGCTAGTTTTTGATATGATCTCTCCACTAGCAGTACCTATCTGATGGCAAACAGAGTACAGGATTCAGCGCTCTAATTAGAGGAGACAAATAGAAGTATTTTTTTATTCCTTATGTTATTTTGAGATTGAACTACATACTGACCTTAGTAACAAGAAATGAAATGG
>NW_027850933.1:0-260 GCF_054177405.1 Leptonychotes weddellii
CTTAACTCCCACTATACCTCTGACCATTGCAGACCTGAATTCATATGCCCTTCACAACTTTCTCTTTCTTACAACACCAAAATATGACTGTGTAAGATGCCTAATCATTATTATATCAAGTGTAGGCAATGTAGCAAGATAATGTTGGTAGCCTAGCAAGGATCATTAATGATCAAGGATCATTCCTTGCTTTTTTTTTTGTAACCATGTAATATACTAGAATTTTGGGACAATGTAGTTGGGGATATAAGAGGCTTGGA
>NW_027850934.1:0-260 GCF_054177405.1 Leptonychotes weddellii
GAGTAGCGCCCTGCACAGCGAAACAGAAACATTCACGGTCACGTCGGCGCACACAAACCCACTCATGTCTTACAGGCGTTCTCGTCCTTGCCAGAGCAAAGACAGGGCACATACGCCCTGAGTCATCGGGCCACCGGCCCACCTGGCCAAACTGCAGTGGACAACAGCTGGGTCTCACCACGTGCCATCCGGGGAACGATACGAGAACTGTCATTTATTAGCCACGTGGTCCTTCAGCCAAGCCTGAGCGCCTACAAAGC
>NW_027850935.1:0-260 GCF_054177405.1 Leptonychotes weddellii
GAAAGCTAGTCAGTTTAAAAATCTATTAAGAGATACAAAAAAACAAAAAATGGCCAAAAACGTTTTATGTGATTGGATATTCAGTAACTTTCTCATCTGACTGTGAAATTACCTCTAAAGACTCTTTTCTTCTACTTCTAGGATGTGGCCAGGTGGGTTATAATCCAGCCCCAGAGGAATCATAGCAGGAAAAAAAAAACCCAGGTAAATAGGGAAATTCTCATATTAGTGGAAAAGTGGATGGCTGAGAAAGCCCATGA
>NW_027850936.1:0-260 GCF_054177405.1 Leptonychotes weddellii
AATGTGAATTTTTGATATGGTGTAGTGAAATGCATCAACACTGGAAGATTGGAAGTGAACTAATATATGTATATTTTTAAAGATTTTATTTACTTATTTTAAGAGATAGGGAGAGACAGAAAGCGTGAGGGCGGGTAGGAGCAGAGGGAGAGGGACAAGCAGACTGTGCTGAGTGCACAGCCCAATGTGGGGCTCAATCGAATGACCCTGTGATCATGACCTGAGCCAAAATCAAGAGTCTGACACTGAACCGACTGAGC
>NW_027850937.1:0-260 GCF_054177405.1 Leptonychotes weddellii
ATCCTTTTGCTTCAGGCAAAGGTATGCCTTAATACTGAAACACCTTCTTTATTGTACCAGTTTTTTTAAGTTACCCTCATCTCAATTTTTCTTGTTGGTTTTGTTGTGGATGATTTGTATATGCATTTTAAAGGGTCTGAATTATATGCCTTTCCTTATATTTAGCTTGGAGAAATAAAAAATAGTGAGGTGCTTTTACTACTTAAGCTTTCTAGGGGTGTTTAAGTAAATTTCATGAAAATATCTTAATATATCACCAC
>NW_027850938.1:0-2041 GCF_054177405.1 Leptonychotes weddellii
ACAATGACTGTGACTCAGCCCTCCGAAGGGTCTGGGGATGAGCACAGCCTCCATGGACGTGTCATACTGGTGTGAGCTTGGGGAGTGAGAACTGGTCCCTGTCTTCCCTCCTCACCCTCTGTCATGGAACACCATACCTGTCCTTTGAAAACCTTGCACACCTAGCAGTACTTGTCCCCTTTGAATAATGTTGATGCATTCACCTGTCCAGTAGTTGAGGGCCTCTACTGCATGCCAGGCATTATGCTTGGCATTGAAAGAGATCAGGAGTGACTCATCTCTTTGGAGGCACAGCTCAGTCTCTTAAGAGACACCAGAACCACCTACAAGTGTGCCGATCTGCTGAAAGACATGCATGATGTTCTGTCCTACAGCCCCCTTGAGATCTTTGCAAGTTCTCCTGCCTCCAAAACCCAGACAGGCCTTCTCTCCCCAAGTCCCCAGAGCAGGCAGATGTTTATAGAGGGAGTTGGGGGCATCTGGACAATTTATGTCTTAGTAGACTTGCTGTTTCTCCCAATTCCAATACTTTTTCCCCAACCCAAACGGAGGCATCTGACAATATTAAAACCGTCAGGAATGATGCAGCATTCTAATGAATAGTATTGACTTATTCATTGGCTGTTGTTTTTTTTTTTTGAATGGGTGGGGGACAAATATGGTCTCTGCCCCAAAGGAAAAAAAGAGTCAGTTTCAGCAACAGCGGAGATTGGAAATTTTCTGGTATGTGTATGTGTTTTTGTCACCTGGCAGATTTGTTTTAGGAAACTATTTGCAAAGCCTGGAAAAAATGTGCTCCCTCTGTTCCTTAAAAGGGTGAACAGGTTGGTTCGTGTTCGTCATCCATGTGATAATTCTGTCTGGTGGTCTTTTAAAAAATGCAGCCGGGTCCCGATTTGGCATCTAGACAGTGTCTTTAAACTTGAATTTTAAGTCTTTTACAAAGCCAAATATTACTAAAATGTTTGTTCTGTTTTTACTTGGGGGAAGCTAGTCTTAAAATTTTGCTCGTTTAGGAGAGAAGGAAAGATGTTTGTGGCTGGTACTTCTTAGTATTCTTCTTACCTTTTATCTGACCTGTCACAGCCTCTGAAGAGACATTAATTAATTCAGTTAATGGAATCAGAGCTAGAACCAAAGAAAAATTACTTATTACTTATGTTTTTAGTAATTCTCAAGTTTTTAAGGTTAGTTAGAGATTGGATTGATGCCAAAGAGGCTCTTTTGATACTAAGAACTTTATCGTATAGGTTGTCATTATATTATACTCCTTAGGCCAGGAGAATAACTCTGAGATCCAGTTAAGAGGCAGAAATTTTACCAGGTAAAGCATTTCCTAAAGGAATCACATGTTTAAATATCAGCGAATACCCGACCTATGCTTTTTAAAAACATAGACACTTGTGTTAGTTATCTATTGCTGTATGATGAAAACTTTACAGCATAAAACAACAAACAGTTGTTATCTCCCAGTCTCTGTGGTTTATCCAGGTGTGGTTTAGCTGGCTGCCACTGACTCAGGGCTCTCAAAGCCACAGTTAAATGGCAGCCACGGCTGTGATCACCACAAGGGTCAACTAGGGGAGGGTTCACTTCCAAGCTCACTCACGTGGCTGTTGACAGGATTCAGTTCCCCTTGGATTATAAGGGCTTTCATTTGTCCTTAGCTGTTGGCAAGAGCCCTCCGTAAATTTTTTAAAATCTTTTTATTGTTATGTTGGTCTACATTACATCATTAGTTTTTGATGTAGTGTTCCACGATTCATTGTTTGCGTATAACACCCAGTGCTCCATGCAGAACGTGCCCTCCTTAATACCCATCACCGGGCTAACACATCCCCCCACCCCCTCCCCTCTAGAACCCTCAGTTTGTTTTTCAGAGTCCATCGTCTCTCATGGTTCGTCTCCCCCTCCGATTTCCCCCCCTTCATTTTTCCCTTCCTGCTATCTTCTTTTTTTTTTAACATATAATGTATTATTTGTTTCAGAGGTACAGATCTGTGATTCAACAGTCTTACTCAATTCACAGCGCTCACCATAG
>NW_027850939.1:0-260 GCF_054177405.1 Leptonychotes weddellii
CATCAGTAATATTAATAGCTAATTTCTCACTAAAAACCATGAAGACCAGAAGACACTCGGATAACATTCACAAAGTACAGAAAGAAAATGAGAATTCTACATCTAGCAGATTTTGTTCTTAAAAATAAGATTAAAGAGGGGGCAGAGCAAGATGGTGGAGGAGTAGGAGACCTGGATTTCGTCTCCTCTCAGGAATTCAGCTGGATAGGGATCAAACCATTCGGAACACCTACAAACTCAACAGGAGATCGAAGAAAAGA
>NW_027850940.1:0-260 GCF_054177405.1 Leptonychotes weddellii
AGAGAGTTGTTGCTCTTCTTTTCTTCCATCTCCTGTTGAGTTTGTAGGTGTTCAGAATGTCTTGATCCCTATCCAGCTGAATTCCTGAGAGGAGACGAAATCCAGGTCTCCTACTCCTCCGCCATCTTGCTCCGCCCCCCGTAATATCCCATTTTAAAAATAGGACACGTTTTGTCTATCCAGGCACCCATTGATGGACACTTAGGTTACTTCCAGTTTCGGGCTATTATAAATCATGCTGCTGTGAACAAGTCTTTGTG
>NW_027850941.1:0-260 GCF_054177405.1 Leptonychotes weddellii
AGTGTCTATGAAATATTAAACCTCATGAGATTTCACAAAAAGTTGAATGTGTTAGCTTTTGGGGGGGATATTGGGGATCTCACAATATGTCAATGGCCACCTTCCCATTTATCAGCGCTTGGTGGACACTGAGCAGTGGCAGCCACTTCCTTGACTATAGTTTCTGTTTGCCCCTCTTGATGCACTTATGTCTCCAATTTGTTCCTTTGGGTTTGGGTTTTCCATGCCTGATTTAAAGGTCTGAGGGTGAAGGTAGAGCC
>NW_027850942.1:0-260 GCF_054177405.1 Leptonychotes weddellii
CTAGAACTAATGATGTAATGTATGGGGATTAACATAAGAATAAAAAATAAATAAATAAAATAAAAAAAAAAAAGAAAGTGACAAGCAGATCCTTAAATTCATATTGAAATGCAAAGGGTTTAAAATAGCCAAAACTATTTTGGAAAAGAAGAACAAAGCTGGAGGATTCACACTTCCTCTTTTATTGTACCATAAAGCTAGATAAATCAAGAAAGTGTGGTACTGGTATAAGAATAGTTACATAGATCAACAGAACAAAA
>NW_027850943.1:0-260 GCF_054177405.1 Leptonychotes weddellii
AGATAACAAAAAGGTTAAGGGATAGTTCAGAATGGTAAAATTCTAGGCTTTTTTCCTGCTCTCTTTTAATCAATCATATTTTTTATTTTTAAAATAAAACCCATTTCTAACATGGAAAAGTAGAAAAGGAAGCAAATAATGAATCATAAATAAAAAAGAAATAAGTTTCAAAGGATGGGATTTTTCTACTTTTTTTTTTATTCTTATGTTAATCCCCATACATTACATCATTAGTTCTAGATGAAGTGTTCCATGATTCA
>NW_027850944.1:0-260 GCF_054177405.1 Leptonychotes weddellii
AACTTGTCACTTTGGATGCTTACAAAATGGCTGGGTTAATTCACAAAAAAGGAAACCAATTTTAGATGGAGAGATGACAAAATAAATTATTACGGAAGTTTTATTAGAAAATTATGAGAAAACAGTCACCTTACAGGCAATACAATGGCACTAAATTCCTATCTTTCAATAGTTACCCTGAATGTAAATGGGCTAAATGCCCCAATCAAAAGACACAGGCTAACAGACTGGATTAAAAAACAAGACCCATCGATATGCTG
>NW_027850945.1:0-260 GCF_054177405.1 Leptonychotes weddellii
CTTGGGTCCCTGCTCCTCAGTGCGCCCCCAGAGAAAAGCAGTCAGTCACTCCCGTCTCCCCGGTCTCTGGCCGCACTCCGTGCTCACCCGGTCTGTGACCGAGCATTTCTATCTCTGGCACCCGACTCAGTGTGGAGTACCCAAACCCCGCAGATCCCTGCGGTGCGCTCCCATGCTGCTCCTTCAGGGGGAGGAAGGGGAGTCTCCCCAGATCTGCCACTTGTTGGGTCCCTGCTGGAAGAGCAGTGGCCCAACTGTGC
>NW_027850946.1:0-260 GCF_054177405.1 Leptonychotes weddellii
ATTCCTGAGGGTATTCAGGGCTAACACTGCCTGACTAATTTCCATGGCATGGATCCTACCTGTGACAAAATGTGCTCTGTGGTCAAAAAATGGTGGACCATGACTGAAGCTCATGTTGATGTCAAGACTACCGATGGTTATTTGCTTCCTCTATTTTGTGTTGGTTTTGCTACAAAACACAATATCAGATTTGGAAGCCTTCTTTCGCTCAGTGTAACAGGTCCACTGAATTCAGAAGAAGATGATGGAAATCATGACCC
>NW_027850947.1:0-260 GCF_054177405.1 Leptonychotes weddellii
AAGGGGATGGGGATGTCTTTTGAGCACTATTTTTTTTTTTTAAAGATTTTATTTATTTATTTGAGAGAGAGCACATGAGAGGGGGGAGGGTCAGAGGGAGAAGCAGACTCCCTGCAGAGCAGGGAGCCCGATGCGGGACTCAATCCAGGGACTCCAGGATCATGACCTGAGCCGAAGGCAGTCACTCAACCAACTGAGCCACCCAGGCGCCACTGTTGAGCACTATTTTTAAGCCACTTTATTTCACATTACACAGACAT
>NW_027850948.1:0-260 GCF_054177405.1 Leptonychotes weddellii
ATAATCTTCTCACTTCAATATCCAGTTGTACTGAGTAAGTCAATAGTCATATCTGCAAAGCACCTTTTGCCATGTCAGGTAACATTCATAGGTTCCAGAGATTAGAGTGAAGATGCCTTCCGGGGCTATCATTCAGCCCAACATACCCACCAAACCCCTTTTTAGAATGAAGGTACTGGGCACCTGGGTGGCTCCGTCGGTTAAGCATCTGCCTTCGGCTCAGGTCATGATCCCAGACTCCTGGGATCAAGTCCCACATC
>NW_027850949.1:0-2041 GCF_054177405.1 Leptonychotes weddellii
GCCTGGGTGGCTCAGTTGGTTAAGCGACTGCCTTCAGCTCAGGTCATGATCCCAGGGTCCTGGGATCGAGTCCCGCATCGGGCTCCCTGCTCTGCGGGGAGCCTGCTTCTCCCTCTCCCACTCCCCCTGCTTGTGTTCCCTCTCTCGCTGTGTCTCTCTCTGTCAAATAAATAAATAAAATCTTTAAAAAAAAAAAATACAGAAAAACATTGTCAAGTACATTAGACCATGTTTTGTGGTTAGAGAGCTCCCTCCAGGTTGATATCAATTGATCTTTTTAATTAACAAACATGCTTTTGGCATATGGCTATTCCTCAACTATGAATTCATCTAACCTTTTAACTGTCTGCCACATTTCTCTATCTTGTTCACAAAGAAATTATAAGAAAATCTACCCCAAGCGACTTCAAATAAAGGTATATCTGTTAGTCTAGTAATCCTATCAAGAATCGATTAGTTTCCTATTTTTAACTGTAGATGCACAACATTACATGCCCCATATACCATTTAATAGAAACTTTACTGTCTTTTTCATTTTCATATCTTAACATCTTGGGCCTGTAAGTCCTGCCTTTTCTATTCTTAGTGCTTACTAGTAAAGTATAAATGATTGGTCTTAAAATATATAAAGACTTTTTTTTCCTAATAGAAGAAAACTTAGCAGGATATGAAGGAGAAAATGTTCTCCTTTCTCCTACAGCTCCAAAAGAAAAACAGATACAGTTCTGATCACAAAACTGTCCTTGCAAATGTTACTTTGAACAAAGAAGTCTTGTAAGACATGTATTTCAGAGATTATTACCATGTCTTGTCAAAGTAACCTTTAACTTCTAAAAATCTGAATTAGGAATGGCTAACTTACTAAATAATGTACAGCCCAGGTAATATTTAAATGAACATATTTCTGGAATGTGTGAAAAAAAAACATGATTTTTCACTATTTATCAAAAGGGAATCACCGACATCTCTTCCATTCATGAAGTAAAATAAGACCTATAATGCTAAAAAAAAAAAAAAAAAAAAAAAAAGACCTATAATGCTGCTAGATTTCTTTTTACAGTTTCAGATTTTATCTCAGTTAAATGACCGTTCTTAGTGATTTATGCTCCTCGTGATCACTTTCTTATCTAAATATTCATAAGGCACCCATTCAATGAAACGGCAAAGCAGAAACCTGTTGCTCTGACTTGCTCGGCCTTTAATCTCTTTTCTGATAGGCGCACCCTCATTTTCAGGGAGCTCCCTGAAACCTCCCGGTTCTCAGATATAATTTGGGTGAGATGGTTCCAGGAAGGATCCTTTGGAACATAGGCTTAGCCAATCACATACTCCAGTCCACAATAATTGCTTTGGGCCCGGACACGGGCCCAAAAGCCAGGCCACTCCTAGGCAGAGAGACTTAATTCCATGGCCTTTATTCCATTGGGAAGAAAAGTTCTCTTCTCTACAATAAGAAATAATGCTCATAACCATCTTGCCACCGAAAGAACAAGCCAGACTGAGAATGGCTCTAACAGAGGAAAACATAGTTGAAAGATGAAGAAAATAAGAGACAGTCAGAGTCTCGGTTATCAGAGCCAATGAATTCCTGTCCGCTTTTCCTTAAGTTGGTTTGAGGTAGATCTCCATTACTTAAAACCAAAACCAACCAAACAAACAAACAAAAACCTTAATTTATACATCCAGACTTCTGCTATTAATTTAGATAAAGCTCCCTTTATGCAGAGTTCAGAATCTATGTTTCTTCATTTTTGAAAAACTGGGCCCTGTTCTCTCTCTAGATGCTGACACCTTTTCTGTATTCCATGATTTCTCTGGTAGAGATCAATTCGGGCTAGGGCCTTTTTTTTTTTTTTTTTTAAAGATTTTATTCATTTTTTTGACAGAGAGAGACATAGCAAGAGCAGGAACACAAGCAGGGGGAATGGGAGAGGGAGAAGCAGGCTTCCTGCCGAGCAGGGAGCCCGATGTGGGACTCGATCCCAGGACCCTGGGATCATGACCTGAGCCGAAGGCAGACGCTTAACGACTGAGCCACCCA
>NW_027850950.1:0-260 GCF_054177405.1 Leptonychotes weddellii
CCAAGTGAAATAAGTCAGAGAAAGACAAATACCATATGATTTCACTCATATCTGAAATTTCAGAAACAAAACAAGCACAGGGGAAAAAAAGAGAGGCAAACCAAGAAACAGACTCTTAACTATAGAGAACAAACTGATGGCTACCAGAGGGGAGGTAGACAGGGGGATGGGTTGAATAGGTGATGGGGATTAAAACCTGCACTTATGATGAGCACTGGGTGATGTATAGAAGTGTCGAATTACTAAATTATACACCTGAA
>NW_027850951.1:0-260 GCF_054177405.1 Leptonychotes weddellii
ACTCCACACCCACATCTTGGGGTCTCAGGTCATCCCCACATCTTGTCATTTTCAGAGGCTAGAGCACCAGAGAAGAACGTGACACATACTCTCAAATCCCACGACACGTAACATGTTATGTTTATACTTCCAGATTTTCTCTCTTACCAATAGAAATTCATGAACATAAGTGTGGGCATATATGTTTATGTGTCCTTTTATCTACATAATTATAAAAATGTTCTTTGGGAACTTTTTCCCCTACCTAATATATCATAATA
>NW_027850952.1:0-260 GCF_054177405.1 Leptonychotes weddellii
GGCAGAAAGGCCTTCTCAAGCCTTCTGTGGCCAAGGGTCTCCGGTCACGGGTGCTCCTTATAAGTGCAGCCCTGTGAGGGGGTCGGAGGAACGGGACGGAGAAGGATGGACAGGCAGTGATGCTGTATGTTTTACTTTCCTCACTTGGACATTGTCCTCTAGTGCTTGAGACAAGTCTGCGACAGAAGGAAACTCCAAGCACCATGTGAACGAGAAACCAGTGCGGCGTCTAAAAAGCAAAGTCGAGCGTGTAAGGAGAA
>NW_027850953.1:0-260 GCF_054177405.1 Leptonychotes weddellii
CAATAAGGAAAATATGGTACAGAGTATAGAAACTATGAGGTTAAAAAAATGGGTCAAAAAATTTAGATGTATCTGTAATTGCTTGAATATGCACAAACAATATAGTATACACAGGAATGTGTCAGTGGAGTTGTAAGTGCGTAGAAGTTTTGAACAGACAGATGTGGGAACCAGCATTAGGAGGGATATTTTTCACTAGATACTTTTTAAAATCTTCTCTTTTTAAACTATAAGAATGTATTACTAATTCATTAAAAAAA
>NW_027850954.1:0-260 GCF_054177405.1 Leptonychotes weddellii
AAAATACAGCAGCCACTTCATGGCTCAGGGACGTTACATCATGAGTATGCTGCACTTGTCTTAGTCCTTGAGGCCCCTCTAAGGCCTCTGACAACCCCTTTGAGGATGACAAAGAAATGCAGAAGCTTTAAATGAGATGAGTTCCATTCACTTTTCTTCAGAGGACTGGTGGAAAGGCAGACATGGTCCCACAAATAACTTGAAGATTAATGGAGCGAGGTGTTCAGCCTAGATCTGCTGGACAGGACCCCATGGTCCAG
>NW_027850955.1:0-260 GCF_054177405.1 Leptonychotes weddellii
GGGGAGTGGGAGAGGGAGAAGCAGGCTCCCCGCGGAGCAGAGAGCCCGATGCGGGGCTCGGTCCCAGGACCCCGGGACCATGACCTGAGCCGAAGGCAGACGCTTAACGACTGAGCCACCCAGGCGCCCCTGGAATTCAGTATTTCTGACAGGCTCCCAGGAGCAGTGCTCATACCACTGGCCCGTGAGCACACTATGAGTCTAGTGAGGGTCCTGCTGCACCTACCCTTGTCGTCACCTCAGGCCAGCCCCATCGCATA
>NW_027850956.1:0-260 GCF_054177405.1 Leptonychotes weddellii
AGATATTGATAAATGTTGTGTGTTTATAGCTCAAGTGGGTCACTTGTTTTTAAAACCGATATTCTTTTTTTTTTTTTTTAAGATTTTATTTATTTATTTGAGAGAGAGAGAATGAGAGACAGAGAGCATGAGAGGGAGGAGGGTCAGAGGGAGAAGCAGACTCCCCGCCGAGCAGGGAGCCCGATGCGGGACTCGATCCTGGGACTCCAGGATCATGACCTGAGCCGAAGGCAGTCGCTTAACCAACTGAGCCACCCAGG
>NW_027850957.1:0-260 GCF_054177405.1 Leptonychotes weddellii
AATATATGCTACCTTCGAGAAGTCCTTTGCCAATCATATTTTCTTACCTTTTTAAATAACTCTCTACTTCTATTCTTGGACACCTTGGAGGTTTTTTCTTTGTCTCATAGTTTACTAAAATATGTCCCAGAGTTGACCATTCTGTGTCAATTTTCTCAGACACTTGGTTGGGCCTTGTTAATATGTATGCTGTGATTTTACCTTATTTCAAGAACGTTTTCATGGGTGTTAACTATAAATATCTGTTTTCTTTCATTGTA
>NW_027850958.1:0-260 GCF_054177405.1 Leptonychotes weddellii
ATGAAATGTACTTGTTTTTCATATACTTCACAAAACAAAACAGAGTTATTAATATTTATTAAATAGTTCCTGAATATTTACAAAATCCTTTAGAAATACTTTGAGTTTTAAAAGTTATATTTCATTGTAAAATTTTAAATTTATTTATATGTTTTATTTATGCTATTTTTATTAATAAAATATTATTGATATTAAGGTCATTTTGGCTCTTTCCAGGCAACTTTGGTATCTAAGATTTTATCTTATAAATTGTACTAAAT
>NW_027850959.1:0-260 GCF_054177405.1 Leptonychotes weddellii
GATTATAACATATGGTAAATATCATGGTAGCTTTCTGTTGATAGATTGTTGCCTCTGAGTATTGACTTGAAGGACCTGGAGAAAACCAAGATATTTTATGATGGTTAAGAGTAAGTTACATCAGGAAATCCAAATCAAAACCTCAGTGAGGTACCACCTCACACCAGTCAGAATGGCTAAAATTAACAAGTCAGGAAACCACAGATGTTGGCGGGGATGCGGAGAAAGGGGAACCCTCCTACACTGTTGGTGGGAATGCA
>NW_027850960.1:0-2041 GCF_054177405.1 Leptonychotes weddellii
GATGGTAGAAACCAGTATCCATTCGCCTGATGGAATTTTACTGTTTGCTGAGCTATAGGCTGCCACTGACTCCTCTTTGCTTCCTCTTGCCCTCTTCCCAGGTAGTGTGTCAGGGAGTGCTGCTGGTATACCAGGAGTCTTGCCAGGAACCCTGTGAGTCACATCAGGCAGATCTACCCTGACTTTAATAACTTCAGGTGATACTTCTGGCAAAGTTTGATCTCCATATAGACAGAAAGAGGGGTATGTCCATTGTGCTGTGAGTCAAGGATGGAAAAGACTACCTGACTAGATGTTAAACTCGTTACCTACAATGAAGCCTCAATTTTGTTCAGTGAATAAAAACTTCATATTTCCAAAAAGGTACATGTTAACCAAAATACATTATTGTAGAGGGGGTGATAAGTTTACATATGGGTGAATGAATTAATGATATTTATTGAACCACTACTATTTGCTAGACAAAACTAAATAGCTATTTTGTACCAGACACTGCACTTGGCATATTTAAATATAGAGTAAGTTAAACCCCGTAAAAACTCTGTAGCATTTAGAGGTAAATGGATAGAGTTTTCCTTCGGTGTTTCATTCACTCTACATATATTGACTGTTTATACTGGTATGGTGCCAGGCCCTGGGGAACATAAGTGTGAATAAGATGTTCATCTTTTCTGCCTCCTTGGAGCTGAGAGCTGGTGAGAGAAAGTGAATTTTAAAGAAGATAATTACCATGTGTGATAAGTGCTCTTATGAGGGAAGTGGAGAATGTCAAGGGATCACATACAAGGGGAACAAATGCAGACTTAGGGACTAAGGCAAGAAGTCCTTGGGGAGGGATCATCAGAGTTAAGAGTAAGGCAGGGAAAGGGGACAGTGTGAAGAGTGATCCTAGCAGATGGCACAACATGGGAAAAGCCCTGGAGATGTAGAGCCACTGCAGGACAACTGAAAATGATTCTTTATAATAAAATGTAGGGAATGAAGAAAGAGTGATATACTTAGTATCATAGGGCCTTTATGTAGCAGAGTTGGAGCATGAGCTCAGTATTCCAGGTTCAGTAACCCTGCTTTTTCCATTCTCCACGTTCTTTTTACCTCAACAGTTTATTTTAGGAAAATGATAGTAGGGACCCAAAGGATGGGATCAAAAAGGACCTTTGGGATGAAGATTGATGAAGAAAGGAATAGAGTTAATTCCAAAGATACCTGGATAAGAGAGGTGCAGGTGGGGTAAATCTTGCATCTGGTGGACTTTGATGGTAGTGGTTTTCAGTAAGATGAAAACAAAGGCAAGAAGAGGAGGGGGGTTAGGGTGACCCCCTCCAAATTTCATATTTTTAAGTTCTATGTAGATAATGTTGCATCTGATATGGTACCCCTGGTAGTGTTATTTTCTTCTTTAGAACTGGATGGTAGCTAAAGCCTTATGTTTCTGGCTTCTCATTTTAACCCACTCATATAAGAGGTAAGCAGTTAGCTGGTCTAATCTCCAACCTAGCAGTGTGAAGTTCCTTGCATGAGAAGAAGCATGACATGTATAGGGAACTGAGGGAAGGCCAGTGTGTTTGGAAAGCAGTGAAAGAAAGACAGAGCTGCATTATGTAACAAAGCTGAGAAAGAACGGTGGGTTCATGTTGAGCTTCTTAGACAAATTAAGGATTAAATTTTCCAAAGAGAACAATAGGAAGGCATAGAAAGGCATTAAGCAGGGCAGTACTAAGATCAGGTCTTCACTTAAGAACACTGTGGGTATTGTGTAGAATATAGATCGGAGGGGATCAAGAAAGGATGGGGGTAGACAAGATAGATTATTGGAGTATAGATTGGAGGGGAGCAAGAGAGGATTGGGGTACACAATATAGATTATCCCATCTGGGCAAGGAATGATGATAGCTTGAAGTAGGGGGTGGTGGTGATAACATGGATGGAGCCTTAAGAATGGACTGGGGAGATATCCAAGAGGTAGAATTGGCTAGTCTTGGTGATGGATTGGATATGTGGGTGGGATGGTGAGGAGGAAGAGAAAAATGTTAAGGACAAC
>NW_027850961.1:0-260 GCF_054177405.1 Leptonychotes weddellii
CACAGTCCAAAGAAAAACCAAGAGTGAGATTTATTTTGCAGACAACTGCATCCACAAAACTTCAGCACAAAGCCTCAGAGAGTTGGGCGTAGACATGCTTAAGAGAACCCATTCTCTCTTACCAGGTAAAGTGCCGACGGCACGTGTTAGGGAGGGTCGCAATTTTCACCCCAGAAATCGGAATACACCTGCTACACGCAGTCAGCAAACAGACTAAATTTTAAAAATCGCAGATGGTCCTTTAAGGTCTAAGAGATGTC
>NW_027850962.1:0-260 GCF_054177405.1 Leptonychotes weddellii
CTTAGTCATTATTGTTTTTGAAGCTCACACATTTTATCTGTGGGAGCTACTTCAAGTTTTCTTTTTTTTTTTTTTAAAGATTTTTTATTTATTTATTTGAGACAGAGAGAATGAGAGACAGAGAGCATGAGAGGGAAGAGGGTCAGAGGGAGAAGCAGACTCCCCGCCGAGCAGGGAGCCCGATGCGGGACTCGATCCCGGGACTCCAGGATCATGACCTGAGCCGAAGGCAGTCGCTTAACCAACTGAGCCACCCAGGC
>NW_027850963.1:0-260 GCF_054177405.1 Leptonychotes weddellii
GGGGCCCTGAGTTCTCG
Organism: Leptonychotes weddellii; assembly: GCF_054177405.1. Lineage (NCBI taxonomy): Eukaryota > Metazoa > Chordata > Mammalia > Carnivora > Phocidae > Leptonychotes > Leptonychotes weddellii. Next base: position 18 of record NW_027850963.1, read on the forward strand.
GCTCCTCCTGGGCAGAGATTGGGAGGCTGCCATTTTCACTCTCGCACTCCAAAGCTGTACGGAAAGCTTGCAGGGAACAAAAGCTCCCGAAAGCAAAACCCGAGCAGATTACTTAGCCCAGACCGGCAAGGGTGGGGCAATTCCGCCTCCGGCAAAGACATTTGGGAACCACGGCAACAGACCCCTCCCCCAGAAGATCAGCAAGAACAGCCATCCAAGACCAAGTTTACCGATCAATGAGAA
>NW_027850964.1:0-260 GCF_054177405.1 Leptonychotes weddellii
ACCCAGCACAGCAAGCAAGCACAGTAAGGAGACAAGATGGCTGTGGGCAGCCTGCTCCCCTGCCATTTGGTGTGGCCAGCATGTGTGAGCTTCCTTCGGGCCATATGGATACATCTGTGCCTTCAGAGGACCCTGAGCCAGAGGTCTTCCTGTGAGGGTAAGGGACAGAAATGGGAAGCTGGGGGCCAGGAAGGAGCTGGGGTGTTCCTCAAAGTTTGGCACAGAAGTGTGTAGGGAGGAGGTCTTCTGTATGGGTTCTC
>NW_027850965.1:0-260 GCF_054177405.1 Leptonychotes weddellii
AAACTCATTAAAATAATATCAGCAGGAAGGTAGGGCTGAAGTCTAGGACTGGGAAATGGCCGTTACCATGGTGACAGCAGGGTGGGTGGGGCTAACTAACCCTTCTACTTGCAGTTTAAACCAGTAGTTCTCAAATGTTTGGGTGCATCCGAATCACTTGGAGGGCTGGTTATCACACAGGTAATTGGCCCCACCCCCACGTTTTCTAATCCAGTAGGTATGGAGTCGAGCCTTATGATTTGCATTTTTAACAAGTTCTT
>NW_027850966.1:0-260 GCF_054177405.1 Leptonychotes weddellii
CCTGTCTGCTTAATTAAAAATCTTAAAATCACTTAATGATAAAAAGATAATAAAATTTGTAATTTTTAAAATTAAATGAAGTTCTCCCTATACACAGCAACCGGAAACATTACCTACCCTTAAAGAACAAACAAAACAACAATGCCTTAGCTCCCCCTGCTGCTTGAACAAATTATTTCATTTATGAAATATTTTGTCAATGATTTCTCTGACAGCATTAAGTGAAATTGGCTGTTGGTTACTTTCTCCTTCTTCTCTTC
>NW_027850967.1:0-260 GCF_054177405.1 Leptonychotes weddellii
GAGATATTTGCCTTTTGGAAAATGTGTAACTTGATATCTACATACTATCATTGTGATTTTGATTGAAAATGCTGTGTGTCATGAAATAAAAATTAATTTTAAATACAATTTCATGAAAGAGTGAACATTTATCTATTACTAGAGATATGCATGCTGACCATCTCCTGTCCCTATTAGAAATGTTAACATACTGACATATTGTGCACCTGTAAACTGGGGGTCTTGCCTTTGAGGTCAATTCAGTGATTGCTTCATTTTCA
>NW_027850968.1:0-260 GCF_054177405.1 Leptonychotes weddellii
CAGAGCCCGATGTGGGGCTTGACCCCAAACCCTGAGATCGTGACCTGAGCCAAAATCAAGAGTTGGATGCTCAACTGACTGAGCCACTCAGGCGTGCCCCAAAGCATACTTTCTTTGAGGGCCTTAACATGATTTAGAATGTCCTTCACCATCTGGTCCTTGCCTTCTTTTCCAGCCTTGTTCTGAGCTGCTCTCCTCTTGGACCCTTCACTTGAGTGAAGACATTGGCATAGCTCTACATGGTCTTTCACATGGCCTGC
>NW_027850969.1:0-260 GCF_054177405.1 Leptonychotes weddellii
ATTCTGTCCCAACCAAAACCTACTATGTACTGCAACTCCCAGTGTAACTTCGATGCACCCTGGATGGTCAGAAGTTAGCCATGGGGGGTTCGGGATAGCAGGACCAATGGAAGTGCGAGGCAGCAGGAAGCAGAGAATAGGCAGAAAGCAAAATGCGAACTTCACATACCTAAACTCCCACTCTAGGTGTGCCTCATAGCCTGCATGACTCTGACATGTTACTTAACCTCTCAGTTTCACATTTCCTCACCTGTAAAATC
>NW_027850970.1:0-260 GCF_054177405.1 Leptonychotes weddellii
ATCACAGACCTGTACCTCTGAAACAAATAATACATTATATGTTAAAAAAAAAGAAGGTAGAAGGAAGGGAAAAATGAAGGGGGGGAAATCGGAGGGGGAGACAAACCCATGAGAGACTATGGACTCTGAGAAACAAACTGAGGGTTCTAGAGGGGGGTGGGGGGATGTGTTAGCCTCGTGATGGGTATTAAAGAGGGCACATACTGAATGGAGCACTGGGTGTTATATGCAAACAATTAATCATGGAACACTACATCAAA
>NW_027850971.1:0-2041 GCF_054177405.1 Leptonychotes weddellii
ACATGAGAGGGGGGAGGGTCAGAGGGAGAAGCAGACTCCCCACCGAGCAGGGAGCCTGATGCGGGACTCGATCCAGGGACTCCAGGATCATGACCTGAGCCGAAGGCTGTCGCTTAACCAACTGAGCCACCCAGGCGCCCGACCCCACCCATCTTTCAATGTCCAACTTAAATGCTACATCTTCCAAGGAACTTTCCTGATCCCTTTTTGCCAAGAACCCAAGCAGGTCCTCCAGTGGCCCTTCCTTATTAGTCTCTCTCCCTGCCCAGAGACCACCATTATTCTGATTTCAATCTCCTTAAATTAGCTTTGTCTGTTCTTGAACTTCATATAAATGGGATCAAGTGTGTATTATTTTGTACGTGATTTCTTTCATGCAAAATAGTGTTTAAGATTGATCCAGTTGTTGGATTACTTGTTATTTGCTGAATAGTATTCCAATGTATGGACATCCACATTCCATTTATCCATTCACCTGGTTTTGGTTTTTGTTTTTAAGATTTTATTTATTTATTTGTTTGTTTGTTTGTTTGTTTGTTTATTTGAGAGAGAGAATGAGTGTGGGGGAAGGGCAGAGGGAGAGAGAGAATCCCAAGCAGACTCTGTGCTGAGGCCAGAGCCCAACCCAGGACTCTATCTCACAACCCTGAGATCATGACCTGAGCCAAAACCAAGAGTCGAACACTCAACCGACTGAGCCACCCAGGTACCCCTAATTTTTTCTATTCTAGTAGATGTGTGGCGGCACCTCACTGGTTTTAATTTGCATATCCCTGATGGCTAACAATGCAAGCATGTTTTCGTGTACTTATTTGCCATATCTTTTTTTTGTGAAGTGTCTGTCACTCATCTTTCCTTTTTTTCTTCTTTTTTTTTAAAAAAGATTTTATTTATTTCTTTGGGAGAGAGAGAGCATGAGCACGGAAAGAGGCAGGCAGAGGAAGAAGCAGGTTCCCCACTGAGCAGGGAGCCCAATGCAGGACTCGATCCCGGGACCCTAGGATCATGACCTGAGCCGAAGGCAGACACCCAACTGACTGAGCCACCCAGGCGCCCCCAGCTCATCTTTCATATTTAGTCCTGAGTCTCATGAGTCTTATTGGCCAGCCCTGGTCCTCAAGGCCCCATTGGACCCAGTGAGGGGCATCGGGCGTCCTTTGTGATACCCAAAAGAAAACCAAGAGCTATTGCTAAAAGTCAGGCAAATGCGTATGGATGGCCTAAAATGACAAATGACCACCACACCCTCCTTCTCCTGCAAGCCTCCATTCTGCCCCATCTTTATCTGTCAAGACCCCACCCATCTTTCAGTGTCCAACTTAAATGCTACATCTTCCAAGGAACTTTCCTGATCCCTTTTTGCCTTTCTCCACCACCAATGTAGACGTTTCTTTTATTCTCTTGTGGAGAAATTCCCTCACTCAGTAATTTATTATCAGGATTTGTAACCCTGGGTCTCATCTGCCCTACCACATAATGGAGTGGAGGCAGAGGGAGAGGGAGAGAGAAGAGAATCCTAAAGCAGGCTCCATGCCCAGGGCTCAATTTCATAACCCTGAGATCAGGACCAGAGCCGAAATCAAGAGTCAGACGCTTAACTGACTGAGCCACCCAGGTGCCCCCCCACATAATAACATTTTTAAAGATCAGGGTCAGTTCTTTTTTTTTTTTTTTTTACTATGTTATGTTAATCACCATACATTACATCATTAGTTTTTGATGTAGTGTTCCATGATTCGTTTGCATGTAGTACCCAGTGCTCCATTCAATACGTGCCCTCTTTAATACCCATTACCAGGCTAACCCATCCCCCCACCTCCCTCCCCTCTAGAACCCTCAGTTTATTTCTCAGAGTCAATAGTCTGTCATGGTTCATCTCCCCCTCCAGTTCCCCCCCTTCATTTTTCCCTTCCTACTATCTTCTTCTTCTTCTTCTTCTTTTTTTTTTTAACATATAATGTATTATTTGTTTCAGAGGTACAGGTCTGTGATTCATCAGTCTTACACAATTCATAGCGCTCACCATAGCACATACCCTCCC
>NW_027850972.1:0-260 GCF_054177405.1 Leptonychotes weddellii
AACAGGAAAGGGGCTTCCACTTTTGGAAATGAGGTAGTCTTGGTTTCCCAGAGACCATTTCTCCTGATCAGTTCTTTAGGGCCAGTTTCCTGTTGGTACCATTCCCCAAGGACACACATATTTATGGTTTCCTGGATTTATTCTTACAGAGGACATCAAATTTCCAAGAGATTAATGTGAATGAGAAAGGGGTTTTGGCAGAGAGAGAGAATTCTGGAAACTCACAGGACCAGAGAACTTCATCAATGAGTCCTGGGGAA
>NW_027850973.1:0-260 GCF_054177405.1 Leptonychotes weddellii
GAGAGGGGGGAGGGTCAGAGGGAGAAGCAGGCTCCTCGCTGAGCAGGGAGCCCGATGCGGAACTCGATCCCGGGACTCCAGGATCATGACCTGAGCCGAAGGCAGTCGCTTAACCAACTGAGCCACCCAGGCGCCCCAAAATTTATTTTTTATTAGAAGTTTAAAAATGAAAGAATGAAGTAACATTAACACTCTTTGAGGATGATATAATTGAACAATTGGAAAATCCAAGATAAGTTATAAGTGAAAAAAATAACGTA
>NW_027850974.1:0-260 GCF_054177405.1 Leptonychotes weddellii
CTTAACTCCCACTATACCTCTGACCATTGCAGACCTGAATTCATATGCCCTTCACAACTTTCTCTTTCTTACAACACCAAAATATGACTGTGTAAGATGCCTAATCATTATTATATCAAGTGTAGGCAATGTAGCAAGATAATGTTGGTAGCCTAGCAAGGATCATTAATGATCAAGGATCATTCCTTGCTTTTTTTTTGTAACCATGTAATATACTAGAATTTTGGGACAATGTAGTTGGGGATATAAGAGGCTTGGAA
>NW_027850975.1:0-260 GCF_054177405.1 Leptonychotes weddellii
AAAAAAAAAAAAAAAAAAAAGCCAAAGACCTAAATAGGTACTTCAACAAAGAAGATAGGTGGATTACAAATATGCATATGAAAATATGCTTCCAATCATACATCATCAGAGAAGTACAAATTAAAACAACGAGATACCACTACACACCTATCAAAATGGCCCAAATCTGGAACACTGACAACACCAAATGCCAGTGCAGGAATAGCAACTCTCATCGTTGCTGCTGAGAGTGCAAAATGGTACAGCCACTTTGGAAGACA
>NW_027850976.1:0-260 GCF_054177405.1 Leptonychotes weddellii
ACCTTTTTAAGGAACCTATTTAATATATAAAGGTTCACCAAAGCATTTTTCCCCGTAACGATCTATCGTAGAAACAAAACACATGAGAGTTCATACGGTATTAAAAATCTTTAGATTCTTATCACTGTGTATCATTTTCAAAACTAAAGAATTTTTTTAAAGATTTTATTTTTATTATTTATTTGACAGAGAGACACAGTGAGAGAGGGAACACAAGCAGGGGGAGTGGGAGAGGGAGAAGCAGGCTCCCTGCAGAGCGG
>NW_027850977.1:0-260 GCF_054177405.1 Leptonychotes weddellii
CCCTCTCCCCTCAAGCCTGCTCCTTTGAAGAAACTGTTCAAGCTAGAGCCCAGTTCCTAGAACTTCTGAGGATGCCAACTACCTACTCCCTTCTGGATTAGTTGGTTCTACCATCTGTCTTACCACAGGTCATCTCCCCGCCCGCCCCACCCATGGCCTCTTTTTAAACCCAATCTTTGCCAGCCTCTCTCACTCTACAGTTTTATTTTTATTTATTTATTTATTTTTCTGGAACATTGACCTTTAGCACAATTCGAGAG
>NW_027850978.1:0-260 GCF_054177405.1 Leptonychotes weddellii
ACTGACAGGGTGTCCAATGTGTGTTAGGTGCTACTCTATGTACAAAATGAGAGAGTATCTGTCTTCACACAGCTCATTCTGGCAGGAGACAGGGAGCAGTAAATACCACAACCCCATATGATCTACGTCTGTTACAGGAGTGGAGAGCATGGGATAAGGAAGTAGAGCAGGGTGTGGAAGTGAGGGGTGCAGGAGGGCTGTGGGCAGGCTCCACAAGGTGCTCCATAAGGTGGTCAGTGTAGGCAGTGAGATGGGAATGA
>NW_027850979.1:0-260 GCF_054177405.1 Leptonychotes weddellii
GGGAGCACCAAGGAGATGCAGTGATCTTTGCAGCATATATATACACATGCGTGCAAGCTAAGATCAGTTATAAATATCTGAGCAAGGGGAGAAGCTAATTAGAATAGGCTCACTGGCTCTTTGGTGGTTTTACAGTCTCCTTCTTAAATTCTTAGTGGTATACATAGTGGTCATAATCATGAAGCAACACACTGTGCGTAATGTCCTCATCAGTTAGTTTGGGGTAGAGCATTTAGAGATTGGGTTTTGAAAGAGAGAGA
>NW_027850980.1:0-260 GCF_054177405.1 Leptonychotes weddellii
AAAACCCTCCAGGCTTTAAGCTCCACTGGTGGCAAGAACTCAGAAACTTCATCTCCTCTCATTGTCCAAGCCAATGACTTTGGAGAAATGTTCTACTTGTGCATTCCTGGGTGCTCTCTCTCACTTGCTCTGCTCTGCAACCATGGCTCCCTCCCTTCCAGAGTACCTGTGATCACTTTTCTCCCTAAGCCATGTTTCTGCACTTCCTACCTTCTTTGGTGGGCCTCTTTTCTCCCTTCAGTTGTAGAGTTTGTTCTGTC
>NW_027850981.1:0-2041 GCF_054177405.1 Leptonychotes weddellii
CCCGATGCAGGACTCGATCCCAGGACCCTGGGATCATGATCTGAGCTGAAGGCAGACGCCTAACCGACTGAGCCACCCAGGTGTCCCTCTCCTCTATTTCCTGAAGAGTGTGTTCAAGATTTGTAGGATTTCTTTCACATAAGTTTGATTGAATTCACCAGTGAAATCATTTAGACTTGAAGTTTTCTTTGAGAAAAATTCTAAATAACAAATTTAATTTTTTTACAATATATGGGACTATTGATTTTTCTATTTCTTTCTATATTGATTTTGTTCATTTGCATCTTTCATATGATTTTTCCATATTGGGTATGTTGCAAAATTCATTAGTATAAAGTTGTTCATTATATCCCCTTCCTTTTTTAATGATTAAAAAGATCCCTTATTTATTCTTGATATTAGTAATATTTTTATGTTGATATTTAACAATTACATTACTTTTCAAAGAATAAACTTTGATTTATTGATTTTCTTTGTCTATTTTCTATTTTATTGGTAGCTGCATTCAATGACCTTTCTTTTTCTTCTACTTATCTTGGGTTTAATTTGCCAGAGTTTTGTTTGTTTTTTATTTCTTAAGATGGAAATACATAGAATTATTTTACACTTTCCTTCTTTCTAACATAGCCATTTGAAATTATGACCTTTTAAAAATACTGCTTTAGCTGTATCTCATGTATTTTGCTAAATGCTTTCATTATCCTTTAGTTATCATTAGTTCAAAATATGTTCTAATTACTCATAAGATTTTTTTGCCTTATAGGCTCTTCTGAAATCTGTTTCTTAAGTTAAAGATATTTGGATATTTTATAGATAATTTACTGTCTTTAATTTCTAATTAATTACATTGTAGGCAGAAGTCATATTCTCCCAATTTTGACATTTACTAAGACATGTTTATAATCTATAATATGGTCTATCTTGGGGAATGCTCCATGTTTATTTGGAAATGTTACCATAAATACCTATGTATAGTCTATGAATATCAATTAGGTAAAATTCATAGATAGTGTTTTTCAAATCTTTTGTCTACATGCCATTAACTTTGCTGTATTCTAAGGTTTAGAAGTAAATCACACATGTAGTCAAAGAGAGGAGATCACACAGGGTGTGCGACCGAGGAGGCAAGAATCATAGGACTACTTTAAGAGTCTGTCTACCACAACCTAAATCTAAATTTTTTTTTTGTAAATATTATGTTTGGTTTTGTGTTTTGTATTTTTTATGAAGCTTGGAAATCTCTACCTTTTAATTAAAGTATTTGGTCCATTTACACTTAATGTAATTGTTATCATTTGTGCCTACCTTTTCTTTTAAAATTCCATTTCTTCTTTCCTTCTTTGTACTTCCTTTCCTAGAATCATTTAGGTGACACAGATAATTTTTTGTATTCAGTTTCATGTGTCATATTGATTTTTAGATATATCTCTTTATGTTATTTCATGTTGCTCTATGATTACAATATATATTTTTAACTTATGACAGGCTACCTTCAAATAATATACTATTTATAGTTCAAATAATATATTCTGTATTATATATAGTCATATATATTATGTACCATATATTATATACTGTATTATATATTATATACTTCAAGTAATATGCTATTTTTATATTATTTCACAACCATTGTAAGAACTTTATAACAGTTAATTACATTTTCCTTTCCTATACTTTTTGCTTTTCTTATCCTATATTTTAATTCTATGTAACCAAATTTTTTTCACATATGCAGTTCCTTTGTCACAACCACAGATTTCAAATGGCATATTTGAAATGCAGCTTAGCATTCTGTGAGAATTAGTGTAACTTGAAGGATTTTTCTCAGATTTCTTGCCGTTCCCTCTTCTTTCTGCAGCTTGCTGTATTACACTTGGGAATTATCTTGGGTACCTCATGGAGCAATGTTTTATTTCCCCTGCCCCATTTCCAATCTTTGAAAAACAAATTCTATTTATTTGTCCTTAAGAGAACACTGGTGGTGGGTTCATGACTCCTTTATAGCTGGAACTTCCAGGGATTTCAGTCTCTCAATCTA
>NW_027850982.1:0-260 GCF_054177405.1 Leptonychotes weddellii
AACTAATGATGTAATGTATGGGGATTAACATAAGAATAAAAAAAATTAAAATTAAAAAAAAAAAAAAATCTTGATTGAGCCATCCATTTCTTTTTAAAATCTCCAGTCACAATTTCTGTTTTGTTTATTTATTTTTAGTAATCTCTGCTCCCAACGTGGGGCTGGAACTCACGACCCTGAGGTCAAGAGTCACACAGTCTACCAGCCAGGTGCCCCTGATGTTTCTTAAAGTCATGGCTGATCCTTTTTTTTTTTTTCAT
>NW_027850983.1:0-260 GCF_054177405.1 Leptonychotes weddellii
GCGGAGCAAGATGGCGGAGGAGTAGGAGACCTGGATTTCGTCTCCTCTCAGGAATTCAGCTGGATAGGGATCAAACCATTCTGAACACCTACAAACTCAACAGGAGATCGAAGAAAAGAATCGCAACAACTCTCTGAACAGAAAAGCGACCACTTTCTGGAAGGTAGGACGTGCGGAGAAGTGAATCCGAGGCGATATTTGGGAGGATAGACGGCGGGGGAGGGGCCTCCGTCGGCCGCTTCTGGCAAGTGATAGAACCA
>NW_027850984.1:0-260 GCF_054177405.1 Leptonychotes weddellii
ATGCCTGACTGGGGAAGAGTATCACTTGGTAATCATCCACTTAAAATGTTAAGATGCTTTATTTTCAAGATACCAGGCATTTAAAACGTAAACTCCTTAATGGTCAATGCTTTACAGTTTTGGATTCTTTCTTCTCAATTAATCAATAAAAGCTCATTTTGGAAAAATGAAGAGCTGGCTGGCCACGCTGCTTTAATTAATATCAGAGGCACCAATACAATGCATTAATTAAATAAAATGCATCACCTGACTTCCTGATA
>NW_027850985.1:0-260 GCF_054177405.1 Leptonychotes weddellii
CACAGAAAAGCTTATTTTTCTTAATAATATCACATTTTTCTATAAAGCAAGAAGTCCTGTGTGTCCAGGTCGCGGAGGTAAGGGTGCTGGCTGGTTTATTTTTTCCTGCAGGAATGTCAGGACTGTCTTTAAGGTTAGGCTGTGATGATGGACTTGGAGAGTGGTCTGCTTTAGAAAATAAAAAATAACTTTATCTCTATTAACTGAACTATATATTTTGAATATACAAATTCTCTCTCTCTCACACACACACACACACA
>NW_027850986.1:0-260 GCF_054177405.1 Leptonychotes weddellii
AGCATGCACACGGACACACATGGGCATAGACAAGCACAGATACACACAGGAGCATGCACACGGACACACATGGGCTCACACACAGAGATACACAGGAGCACATGCACACGGACACACATGGGCTCACACACACAGATACACAGGAGCATGCACATGGACACACATGGGCTCATGCACAGATACACACAGGAGCATACACACAGACACACATGGGCTCACACGCACAGATACACACAGGAGCATGCACACGGACACACATG
>NW_027850987.1:0-260 GCF_054177405.1 Leptonychotes weddellii
AAAAAACATGGGGTAGAGGTATGGAATAGAAAATAAATACAAATGTAAGCTGTTTTGCTAATTGTTTTATAACCACAACAAATTTGTACAGAGAATGCCCTGTACAAAACAACACAATAAAGGTTCAAAGATCGAGGTGTTCCCCTAGGCAAGGCTGAAGATTTCAGTCTCTGGTATTTGGAATTTAGGCTGCAGTCCTTGGTTTTGGATGGATCACTGGGTGTGTGACACAGTCCATGCTTTTAACCAGATTTGAACAG
>NW_027850988.1:0-260 GCF_054177405.1 Leptonychotes weddellii
ATAGGTAGATGAAAAATTGCAGCCATAAAAGAAATAAAAGGGTAGGAGTACCAAACAAATTTGAAAAGTGGGTTACTGAAAAGATTGAATTTCTTATTTTATAAATTAAAATGGTTCTCAAGTAACACTTTTTAATCAATAGTAATATGGATATTGAGAGTAATATATGAAATTAATGACCAAAGATGGTATTGATAAGATCTCTCCTCTTTTTCTTCAATCTAGAGTGGAGTGTGTGTGTGTGTGTGTGTGCATGTGTG
>NW_027850989.1:0-260 GCF_054177405.1 Leptonychotes weddellii
ACTACATCTTCTTTATCCATTCATCTGTCGATGGACATCCTGGCTCTTTCCATAGTTTGACTATTGTGGACATTGGTGCTATAAACATTGGGGTGCACATACCCCTTCGGATCACTACATTTGTATCTTTGGGGTAAATATCCAGTAGTGCAGTTGCTGGGTCGTAGGGTAGCTCTATTTTCAACTTTTTTTTTTTTTTAGGATTTTGTTTATTTATTTGAGAGAGAGAATGAGATAGAGAGAGCATGAGAGGGGGGAGG
>NW_027850990.1:0-260 GCF_054177405.1 Leptonychotes weddellii
CACCAACGTGAGATGAAGGGAGGTCAGATGAAGGGAGCTTCGTGCACCAGGGTGAGGTCAAAGAAGCTAGGTGGGCCAGATGTGGCAGGCTCTCACAAGCTGTGGTAGAGTTTGGATTTTGTTCTAAGACTAATGGAAAACTGGAAGATCTTAAGATAGAGATAGATAAGGGGCGCCTGGGTGGCTCAGTTGGTTAAGCAACTGCCTTCGGCTCAGGTCATGATCCTGGAGTCCCGGGATCGAGTCCCGCATCGGGCTCC
>NW_027850991.1:0-260 GCF_054177405.1 Leptonychotes weddellii
AAAAAAAAAAAAAAAAACAAGACCCATCTATATGCTGCCTACAAGAGACTCACTTCAGACCTAAAGACACATACAGACTGAAAATGAAAGACTGGGAAAACATATGCCATGCAAACAGAAGAAAAAAAAAAAGGCTGGGGTAGCAATACTTATATCAGACAAAATAGCCTTTAAGACAAAGACTGTATCAGGAGACAAAGAATGGTACTACATAATGATAATGGAATCGATCCAACAAGAGGACATAAAATTGTGAATAT
>NW_027850992.1:0-2041 GCF_054177405.1 Leptonychotes weddellii
TAGCCAAACTGTGGAAAGAGCCGAGATGCCCTTCAACAGATGAATGGATAAAGAAGATGTGGTCCATATATACAATGGAATATTACTCAGCCATCAGAAAAGATGAATACCCAACTTTTACATCAACATGGATGGGACTGGAGGAGATTATGCTAAGTGAAATAAGTCAAGCAGAGAATGTCAATTATATGGTTTCACTTATTTGTGGAACATAAGAAATAACATGGAGGACATTAAGAGAAGGAAGGGAAAAATGGGCGGGGGGAATTGGAGGGAGAAATGAACCATGAGAGACTATGGACCTGAGAAACAAATAGGGTTTTAGAGGGGAGGGGGATTGGTTAGCCCGGTGATGGGTATTAAGGAGGGCACGTACTGCATGGAGCACTGGGTGTTATACGAGAACAATGGATCGTGGATCACTACATCAAAAACTAATGATGTATGGTGACTAACATAACATAATAAAATTAAAAACTACAAAAAATTAATATTTTATTGTATGACATAATATATAAGAAGAGTACATCAAACTATATATAAAATTTCTGAGTTGCTTAGACACTATAGGGAAACAAAAGAAGTAGAAGGTAGCTGAGCCTTAATGTTGATAAAAATCTACTTTGAGAGATGGTATGATGTTAACTATCTAGTCTGTAAGCAGTACATGGCTGCATTCTAACAACTTCACCCCTAAACCATGTCCCTGTTTATATAATCTTGTCTCATGATTTGGGAAAGGGTAGATTAGTTATGCGGTCTCAGATCATGTAATGTATATTATTAATTAGTATTACAGAGTTTGCCCTGTAGTCATGGACTGTTGCATACTGTACTGTTGAGAGGTTTATTCAGGGATGTGCCAGAGGGATTTCTTGCCTAGAGTTTTTCTGAAGGGAGTACCAGAAACTGCATTCCATACTGTTTGTTGAACACTGATGGTAGGTGGAAAGCCTTCAGTCTTAAATCTGACATTAATTAGAAATAGACTGTGACAGAGGGCTTCAACATTTCTGAATTTGAAAAAGTTGCTCTAGGTGATTTTTAAGGACCTGTCTAGCCTGTGAGACCCATAACATAATAGAAAATAGTAGAGAGTCAAAAGAGATTGAAGTTCTCCTGCTTGAGGGGGTTGTTAAGATGACAGTAGTCCAGGGAAGATTTGTTATAGGGCAGTATTTGGAGGCTAAATAACTCTGTTTAAGTGTGACTAATTTGTCAGAATAAGATATCTTAAAGTTGTTTTGTAGCCAGATACCTTGCATTGAGCTTGACGTATAGTAGGCTTTCAGTAAAATGCTTGTTGAAAGAGTGAATGAATAACTTCAGAACTAATGTGATAGAAATCAGAATCATTTGTGGACAGTTTAGTGATAAAATCCAGGATAGTAAACATTGAGCCCTAGAAAGTAACAAAGAACTGAAGTATTCTCATGTTATGAACAGGGAACCAAGACTTTGGAATACTATAGCTGAAAAGAGAGGGAAGATCTTTTTGGAAAAGGAACAAAAAAATATTGGAAAAATTGTACATTCAGTCTCTAATGCCCATTAGAAATTTTTAAATAATTTAGGGATATATTTGGATAAGCCCAAAATGATTACATAAAAAAAATGAAGCTTCCCTACTTCCCAGTTGAAAAACATTTGGGACAAACCACACATTAACAAATATTTTTCTTCTCAGAATCCTTCCATATCCTTGTTCTTTGTTTCTCCATCTTCACATCTCCAACCAGAGCATAGAAGTACCTTAAGTATTCTTAGCTTAGGGCGCCTGGGTGGCTCAGTTGGTTAAGCGACTGCCTTCGGCTCAGGTCATGATCCTGGAGTCCCGGGATCGAGTCCCGCATCGGGCTCCCTACTCGGCAGGGAGTCTGCTTCTCCCTCTGACCCTCCTCCCTCTCATGCTCTCTGTCTCTCATTCTCTCTGTCTCAAATAAATAAATAAATAAAATCTTTAAAAAAAAAAAAAAAGTATTCTTAGCTTATTTTGTTCTCAGTTAATAAATTGATACTGACATGTTAATCTGATGCCCAC
>NW_027850993.1:0-260 GCF_054177405.1 Leptonychotes weddellii
GGCTTTATTTACCCCCCACCCCCAATAGTAAGTTACCCTGAATAAAACTCTCTGTAAACTTATGGTGTGGCCGGCTTTGTTTTTTGGTCTCAAAGTGCCTTTTCAGCTTGGGGGATACTTTATTGTCCCTCTTCCACCTTCTAACACCATGGATTAGTTTTGCCAAATTTTTAACTTTATATAATTGAAATCAGGCCTGCACTCTTTTGTGCCTGGCTTCTTTCTTCATTAGGTTTGGAAAATCATCTATGTTCTTACAC
>NW_027850994.1:0-260 GCF_054177405.1 Leptonychotes weddellii
AGTGTCTATGAAATATTAAACCTCATGAGATTTCACAAAAAGTTGAATGTGTTAGCTTTTGGGGGGGATATTGGGGATCTCACAATATGTCAATGGCCACCTTCCCATTTATCAGCGCTTGGTGGACACTGAGCAGTGGCAGCCACTTCCTTGACTATAGTTTCTGTTTGCCCCTCTTGATGCACTTATGTCTCCAATTGGTTCCTTTGGGTTTGGGTTTTCCATGCCTGATTTAAAGGTCTGAGGGTGAAGGTAGAGCC
>NW_027850995.1:0-260 GCF_054177405.1 Leptonychotes weddellii
AGGGAGAGGGAGAGCAAGAGAGAGAATCTCAACCAGACTCCCTGCCTAGCGGGGAGCTCCGCATGGGGCTGGATCTCACGACCCTGAAATCATGACCTGAACTGAAATCAAGAGTCAGATGCTTGACTAACTGAGCCACCCAGGCACCCCTAGACTCACTGCCTTTAGTGCTCAAATTCTAATATTTCTTTAACACCAAGACCTATAACTTACTGATTCTAGATTCTATTACTCTCTCACTCCTGTCCCCCTGTCCCTGC
>NW_027850996.1:0-260 GCF_054177405.1 Leptonychotes weddellii
AATATTCACACTAATGGTTAGCTGTAGCAGGTTGACTGGCGGCCCCCAAAAGATAGGGCCGTGTCCTGGAACTTGTAAAGGTGACCTTATTTGGAAAAAAGATCTTTGCAGATGTAATTTAATTAAGGATCTCAAGATGAGATTACCCTGCTTTACCCAAGTAGGCTCTAAATTCAGTGTTGAATGTCTTTATAAGAGTGAACCACAGTGGCTCATTCTGTTAAAGGGCTGGCTCTTGATTTTGGCTCAGGTCATGATCT
>NW_027850997.1:0-260 GCF_054177405.1 Leptonychotes weddellii
AGTGCTATGGCCGGAAGGGCTGGCTCTGGGGCAGGAGGTGGAAGTGCCCTGGGTCCTGGGCGGGGGACCAGGTAACTGGCCTCCACACACCCCTATGGGGAAGAGGTCAGAGACCGTAGGCGTTTGACTGTCAGCTGCTCTGACCCCCTATTTTACAGATGGGCAAACTGCAGCCCAGAGAGGAGAAGGGACCCACACGATAACAGAGTGTGTCCCAGAACCCAGGCTTCGTGGTGGTTCAGCCCTGTGCTTTTTCTGTC
>NW_027850998.1:0-260 GCF_054177405.1 Leptonychotes weddellii
TCAGTGAGAGACAACCGGGCGTCACGTGCCTCCTGATGGAAGAACATTCCATCACCAAGACCAAATAGTCTTGCCAAAAAAATTTGAGCCTGAATCTCATTGAGACTCTAGATCCAACTACCGATTTATAAGAAAAACAGAGAAGAAACATGTTTAACGGCATCAGGAGGATGAAGTCAGTACAATCCAGACTTGGGAAACCCTACAGGACAAACGGCCCAGCTTCCTCAACAAAATAAATTGGAAAAAAAAAAAAAAAA
>NW_027850999.1:0-260 GCF_054177405.1 Leptonychotes weddellii
ATCCCCTCACCCTCGCCACCACCACCTGAATCCAGGCCTGGTCACAGGGTAGGGCAGGGGACCCCTCCACAGAGCCCTGTGCCCAGGGTCTCACATTCGTGAAGAACCTCCAGTTCAAACTTGGGGCATCTCTTCCAATGAGGCCATACGTCCAGTCGCTGTTTGTAACTCAGGGTTGGCATTTCTATATACTGGGGCCCTAACCACCTGGAAGTCGGCTGGCTCCAAGCTGATTCTGAGAGCTGCTGGTGGCGGTTCCC
>NW_027851000.1:0-260 GCF_054177405.1 Leptonychotes weddellii
AGAAGCAGGCTTCCCGCCAAGCAGGGAGCCCAATGCGGGGCTTGATCCCAGGACCCTGAGACGATGACCTGAGCCGAAGGCAGTCGCTTAACCAACTGACCCACCCAGGCTCCCCTGTGCACATGTTTTTGTATGTGTGAATGTGCAATTGTGTGAGCATATACATGTTTGGTGTGTGTGTGTGTGTGTGTGTGTGTGTGTGTAGCTGGATGGGGGGAAGGGAGGGGTAGGGCTACAGTGAGTTCTTACCCCGCAGGTCC
>NW_027851001.1:0-260 GCF_054177405.1 Leptonychotes weddellii
AAACTCATTAAAATAATATCAGCAGGAAGGTAGGGCTGAAGTCTAGGACTGGGAAATGGCCGTTACCATGGTGACAGCAGGGTGGGTGGGGCTAACTAACCCTTCTACTTGCAGTTTAAACCAGTAGTTCTCAAATGTTTGGGTGCATCCGAATCACTTGGAGGGCTGGTTATCACACAGGTAATTGGCCCCACCCCCAAGTTTTCTAATCCAGTAGGTATGGAGTCGAGCCTTATGATTTGCATTTTTAACAAGTTCTT
>NW_027851002.1:0-2040 GCF_054177405.1 Leptonychotes weddellii
TCTGTACCTCTGAAACAAGTAATACATTATATGTTAAAAAAAAAAAAGAAGAAGATAGCAGGAGAGAAAGAATGAAGGGGGGGAAATCGGAGGGGGAGACAAACCATGAGAGACGATGGACTCTGAAAAACAAACTGAGGGTTCTAGAGGGGAGGGGGTGGGAAGATGGGGTAGCCTGGTGATGGGTATTAAAGAGGGCACATTCTGCATGGAGCACTGGTTGTTATACGCAAACAATGGATCATGGAACACTACATCAAAAACTAATGATGTAATGTATGGTGATTAACATAACATAATAATAATAATAAAAAAAGAAAGGTTGATACCCTTCTGGTCATTAACTGGGGAATCAGTTGTCTTTCTGGCAAATAGAAAAATCTATCACAAGAAATTAAAAAAACTAACCTGTTTGGTTTTCCTTGCTCAAAAAGTTGGGAAAAACAAGTGAAATTAAATTTTTCTTCGATTTGCCAAATGTCAATATAAAATTGAATATTTCTCAGATTTAAAACTATGTGGTAAAGTTTTAATTTTGTCTGGAGAGGGAAACCTAAATCTAATTTAGGGTAATCTAAAACAATGACCAATTAGAATAATTTCAGTTTATATTTGGAATTGAATATATGAATAGTTTGGTAACAATTAAAATTCACCAATTAAATTTTGTTTAGATTGGAATTAAAATTTGTCTGCATATACTATTGGAAAATCAGAGTACTCAGGATTCTTAATGATGTAAATATAGAAACTTTTCAGGGAGGTAGTATGGTAAGTAATGAAGGGCGGGAACATTGGAGTCATTGGCCAGACAGGAAGTCCCCTGTCACTGTTACACAAACAACTCCAAGCAAGTTCCTTAATTTTTATTTCCCATTTTGTAAAACAGGGATGCTGACACTACCCACCACAATGGGATCAGGATAATCATACATGTTACCTAAAGTACCTGGTACTTAACAAGAATTTAGCTATTGCTGTTTAGATGGCTGGGCTAACAGCATAATGTCTGTATCACTTTGGGGGGCTGATATAACCAAGTGCCATACGGACTGGATGGCTTATAAATAACAGAAAATTTATTTTTTCTGAGTTCTAGAGGCTGGAAGTCTGAGATCAGGGTGCCAGAATGGTCAGGTTCTGGTGAGAACCCTCTTCCAGGTTGCAGACTGCCAACTTCTATCCTCACGTGATAGAGAGTGAGTGAACTAGCTCTCTGGCCTCTTCTTATAGGGGCAGTAATTCCAATCATGAGGGCTCCACCCTCATGACTTAATTACCCACCAAAAGGCCCACCTCCAAATACCATGACCCTAGGGATTAGATTTCAACATACAAACTTTGGGGGGGTACAAACATTCAATTCATAACATATAACACATAACATCTCCTGGGACAATTTTTTATTTGTTTTTAAACCTAAACATCTATGCGAGCACCTCATTTAATTATCATTTACTTTTTTCTTTTAAAGAATAATAGTTGAAAGAGAAGAATATCTGGTTAGCTGAAGTTAGGCAGAAAGGATGGTTATATAACCAACCCATTTCTCTTTCTCTATCATCCCTATCATCTATCTATCTATCTATCTATCTATCTATCTATCTATCTATCATCTATCTATCTATCTATCTTTCTATCATCAAGCATCTCTCATTTCTCTATCTATGACATTCTTAGTATTCTTATTTGAACTAGTGGTAACATCTTACTGGTTTCCTCATTGATTAATGACAAATAAAATCTTTGACATCTGTTCATTTTATACCTGTATGAGGTACAAATCTTCCTTTAAAAATGATCTTTTAGAAATTAGAGAAACGATTCCATTTACAATAGCACCAAAAACCATAAGATACCTCGGAATAAACCTAACCAAAGAGGTAAAGGATCTATACTCTAGGAACTACAAAACTCTCATGAAAGAAATTGAAGAAGACACAAAAAGATGGAAAAATATTCCATGCTCATGGATTGGAAGAATAAATATTGTTAAAATGTCTATGCTACCCAGAGCAATCTATACCTTCAATGCCATCC
>NW_027851003.1:0-260 GCF_054177405.1 Leptonychotes weddellii
GGAGCCCCTTGCGACTCCGCCTGCCGGGCTCTGGCTCCGCCACCTTCGGGTCAGCCAGGTAACCCGCCGCCTGGAACTGAACCCTCCCCCGGGCGCCGACCGACCTTGGGGCGAACTCGGCTGGGCTTTTTGCTCATTTATGGAAAACACTGCGTGAGGACGTGATGAGAGGGGAGGTGATATCACAGCCTTGCCCCATTGGGCTGGGCGGGCGGTGGGCGACGTCGCCTCTCCGAGCCTCCCATTCCTCGGATGGGGTA
>NW_027851004.1:0-260 GCF_054177405.1 Leptonychotes weddellii
CCAACTCATTTTGATATCAACATAACCCTAATAGCAAAACCTAACCAAAAAAAAAAAAAAAAGAGAGAAAGAAAAGAAAAAGGAAATTGCAAGCCAATATGTTTTATGAACATAGACACAAAACTTCTTAACAAAATATTAACAAATCAAATGCAACAATATATAACAAGCATAATATATTATGACCAAGAGGAATTTATACCAGGAATGCAAGTTTAGTTTGACATATGAAAATTAATCAGTTATTTGACACATGAAAA
>NW_027851005.1:0-260 GCF_054177405.1 Leptonychotes weddellii
AGAGATCAGAGTTCTGGTAAAGGTGGTAATGTAGGTAATGATAAGAAACAATATAATTACGTATTTTTTTTCTTTTTGTTGACCTAAAAAGCAGTTGTATAAAAGGTAGGACTCCATATATGACTTTACCCACATGAAGCCAGAAGGACCCCAGCATCAATTCTGGATTTGAGCCATTCACTCTGGTTCTGTCTGCCTTTTCACAGATGTTCCCTGATCCTAAGATTTCTAGTCCTTTCTCAGAGCTCATTGAGGTATTG
>NW_027851006.1:0-260 GCF_054177405.1 Leptonychotes weddellii
CCTGGGTGGCTCAGTTGGTTAAGCGACTGCCTTCGGCTCAGGTCATGATCCTGGAGTCCCAGGATCGAGTCCCGCATCGGGCTCCCTGCTCGGCAGGGAGTCTGCTTCTCCCTCTGACCCTCCTCCCTCTCATGCTCTCTGTCTCTCATTCTCTCTGTCTCAAATAAATAAATAAAATCTTTAAAAAAAAAAAAAAAAAGAAAAGAAAATATTGCCAGGACTCCAAAAGTAACAATCTTGGCTGTGACTCTAAGTTCCCA
>NW_027851007.1:0-260 GCF_054177405.1 Leptonychotes weddellii
GCCTGCTATGGAACACTGACACCCCAAACCGGAAAACCAGATCAACATTCCGAGCATCCTAACCATCTTCCCCTCTTCTTTCCTGTCTATACTTAGTTTATATGTCTAAACAAATCAGACTGAATTCCGCCCCAGGAAACCAGGTACGCAGTTCCGTACGTGCTTGAGCCCTGCACGCGCTGTTGCCTCTGCCTGAACCTCCTTTCCTGCCATCTGCGTGACTTGCCACTCAGACGCCACCCTCCGTGCAAGGCAGCACC
>NW_027851008.1:0-260 GCF_054177405.1 Leptonychotes weddellii
AAAATCAAGAGTCTCACGCTTAACCGCTTAACCGACTGAGCCACCCAGGTGCCCCTGTTTTGTTTCTTAAGGTGGCCCGCGAAGCTACGGAGTTGAGGTTCCTTTTCTGAGGTGCAGGCGGAGAGCCGTAAATCCCACTCCAAGCACGGTCCTTGTGCTTTCATCCTCCTCCAAGTGCTATCTGGTTTCCCTTGTGATTATTTTGACCCACTGGTTCCATAGGAGTGTGGTGTTTAGTTCCCATATTTGTGAATTTCCAA
>NW_027851009.1:0-260 GCF_054177405.1 Leptonychotes weddellii
AATACCCTCTAAGTTGACACAAAAATTGTGTCACACATGTCCATCCCTTGTCACCTTGGCACTCACTCTGTGCATCTCTGTAGACTGTATTTAATTCTCTAATAGAGATAATATGATCATACCCCCCACCCAAAATGATACGACCACTTGCACATAACCAAAATGCGCTAACCCTTTCCCCAGAGGAGGAGGCGAAACAGTAGGTCATGTTCACTCTTCTCCTTGATATCCTGTATTGTAAATACCACAATGTAATGTTA
>NW_027851010.1:0-260 GCF_054177405.1 Leptonychotes weddellii
CACATGTAATAACATTCGTATTATAGGAATCCCAGAAGAAGAAGAGAGAGAAAAGGGGGCAAAAAATTTATTTGAAGAAATAATAGCTAAAAACTTCCTGAATCTGGGGAAGGAACAGATATCCAGATCCAGGAGGCACAGAGAACTGCCAACAGAATCAACAAAAGCAGACAGACACCAAGACATATTCTCATTAAATCTGCAAAATGTAGTGATACAGAAAAACTTTTAAAGGCACCAAGACAAATGAAGTCATTAAC
>NW_027851011.1:0-260 GCF_054177405.1 Leptonychotes weddellii
TAAATTGACAAAAAATTATTATAGTTTTTTATGACTCTTACTTAAAATATTGTTGATTCTTTATTTGCTCTTAACTAAGGAAACTTTCTCTTAAGACACCAATGATGTACAAAAATAACAAAACAAATTAAAGCATTTAACTTTTCTCTACCTAAACCTTCCAAAATTCAAAAGGTCTCAATATTTCTCCCATGGCAGTTCTAGTCATTTACATAAATTCAGTAACAATCTGTTCTCCTTGTAACAGGACACCGTTAAAA
>NW_027851012.1:0-260 GCF_054177405.1 Leptonychotes weddellii
AGATAATATGCTATTCTAAGGAAATATACACTGAAGTATTTAAGGGTAAATGGATATGATGTATGCATCTCAATCTCAAGAGCTTCAGAAAAATAAGTATGATGTGAGTATTGAGAGAAAAAGGAATTAGGGCAAAATATTGATAATTGGTGTATCTGAATAAAGAACACATGCGTATTCTTTTTACAAAAAAAAAAAAGTAAGGGGTCATTAGCAGGTGTGTGTGTGTGTATACACACACACCTCTTTTGGGAGGGTTC
>NW_027851013.1:0-2040 GCF_054177405.1 Leptonychotes weddellii
AAACAATGATATTGAAATCAGAAAAACAGAACAGATCAACAAAACTAGGAGCTGGCTCTTTGAAAGAACTAAGAAGATTAAGTAAACCCCTAGCCAGACATAGCAAAAAGAGAAAGAACCCAAATAAATAAAATCATGAATGAAAAAGGAGATCACAACCAATATCAAAGAAATACAAGCAATTATAAGAGAATATTATGAGGAATTATATGCCAACTAATTAGGCAATCTGGAAGAAATGGATAAATTCCTAGAAACATAAACTACCAAAACTGAAATAGGAAGAAATAGAAAACATGAACAGACCCAAAACCAGCAAAGAAATTGAAGCACTAGTCAAAAATCTCCCTACAAACAAGAGCCCAGGCCTGGATGGCTTTCCAGGGGAATTCTACCAAACATTTAAAGAAGAAATAATACCTATTCTTCTGAAACTGTTCCAAAAAATAGAAATGGAAAGAAAACTTCCAAACTCATTCTATGAGGCCAGCATTACCTTGATCCCCAAACCAGAAAAAGACCCCACCAAAAAGGAGAATTATAAACCAATATCCCTGATGAACATAGTTGCAAAAATTCTCACCAAGATACTAGCTAACAGGATCCAACAGTACATTAAAAGGATTATTTACCCCGACCAAGTGGGATTTACTCTTGGGCTGCAAGAGTGGTTCAACATTCACAAATCAATCAATGTGACACACTACATTAATAAAAGAAAGGATAAGAACCATATGATCCTCTCAGTAGATGCAGAAAACGCTTTTGACAAAATACAGCACCCTTTCTTGATAAAAACCCTCCACAATATAAGGATAGAGGGAACATATCTCAACATCACAAAAGCCATTTACAAAAACCCCACAGCGAATATCATCCTCAACAGGGAAAAACTGAGAGCTTTTTCCCTAAAGTCAGGAACATGACAGGGATGTCCACTCTCACCACCGTTGTTCAATATAGTACTAGAAGTCCTAGCATCAGCAATCAGGCAACAGAAAGAAATAAAAGACTTCCAAATCAGCAAAGAAGAAGTCAAACTTTCACTCTTCACAGACATGATATTTTATGTAGAAAACCCAAAAGACTCCACCAAAAAATTGCTAGAACTTGTACATAATTCAGCAAAGTCACAGGATATAAAATCAATGCACAGAAGTCTGTAGCATTTCTATATACTAACAATGAAGCAGCAGAAAGAGAAATCAAGGAATCGATCCCATTTACAATTGCACCAAAAACCATAGGATACCTAGGAATAAACCTAACCAAAAAGGTGAAAGATGTGTACTCAGAAAACTATAGAACACTTCTGAAAGAAATTGAAGAAGACACAAAGAAATGGAAAAACGTTCCATGCTCATGGTTTGGAAGAAAAAATATTGTTAAATTTTCTATGCTACCCAAAGCAATCTACACATTCAAAGCAAACCCTATCAAAATACCACCAGCATTTTTCACAGAGCTGGAACAAACAATCCTAAAATTTGTATGGAATCAGAAAAGATCCCGAATAGCCAAAGAAATGTTGAAAAAGAAAACCAAAGCTGGAGGCATCACAATTCCAAACTTCAAGTTATATTTCAAAGCTGTAATCATCAAGACAGTATGGTACTGACACAAAAACAGACACTTAGATCAATGTAACAGAATAGAGAGCCCAGAAATGGACCCTCAACTCTATGGTCAACTCATCTTCGACAAAGCAGGAAAGAATATCCAGTGGAGAAAAAGACCGTCTCTTCAACAAATGCTGTGGGAAAAATTGGAGAGCAACATGCAGAAGAATGAAATTGGACCACTTTCTTACACCATACACAAAAATAAATTCAAAATGGATGAAAGACCCAAATGTGAGACAGGAATCCACCAAAATCATCGAGAACACAGGCAGCAACCTCTTCAACCTCGGCCACAGCAACTTCTGCTAGACACATCACCAAAGACAAGGGAAACAAAGGCAAAAATGAACTATTGGGACTTCATCAAGGTAAAAACTTCTGCACAACAAAGGAAACAGTCGACGAAAGCAAAAAAAAA
>NW_027851014.1:0-260 GCF_054177405.1 Leptonychotes weddellii
GGGCATGGTCTGTGCTGCTTCTGTGACCCCTTCTCACGCCGAGAAAGGGACATCGTCATCCCACATGAAGAAGGAGGAATGAAGGCCCAGAGGGGAAGTCCCTGTCCGTGTGATCACGGCCTGTGGACCGCAGGGCCCTGATGGTGAGCTCTCTTGAGCTTTCCAGCGTCTCCCACTGCATTGCCGAGGGGTGTTAAGTCCGCAGACAGGTTACCGTCCTGTCCCGACGACTGGAGCAAGCCCACGAGAAGGCTCTCGAC
>NW_027851015.1:0-260 GCF_054177405.1 Leptonychotes weddellii
GGAAGTGGAGAAGGTTGAAATGACTCAGAACACCTACAGTCTTGCCATACCTGAGATAGAGTCTGTGGACAGAAAAAGGGGGAACATTCTCATTCAGAAAGAGATCATTTCTTCCTAGGACTTTACTGTTTGTCTCCAATTCCTCCCCATTCCCTTAGCTCTGGATCTAACAAGGCAACCTCTGCCACCAGGAAGGCAACAAGGATATCCCCACACTTCTCTCTTAGCCAGAAAGTTCCCATTTCTTCCCTTAGGTCATA
>NW_027851016.1:0-260 GCF_054177405.1 Leptonychotes weddellii
CCTGGGTGGCTCAGTTGGTTAAGCGATTGCCTTCGGCTCAGGTCATGATCCTGGAGTCCCAGGATCGAGTCCCGCATCGGGCTCCCTGCTCGGCGGGGAGTCTGCTTCTCCCTCTGACCCTCCTCCCTCTCATGCTCTCTGTCTCTCATTCTCTCTCTCTCTCTCAAATAAATAAATAAAATCTTTAAAAAAAAAAAAATTTCACAGCATACCAGCGAAGGTTGTGATGCCCAGCTGAGAGGATGCTTCACAGGCCCACA
>NW_027851017.1:0-260 GCF_054177405.1 Leptonychotes weddellii
AGCAGCATTATTCATAGTTGCTCACAGTGGAAGCAACCTAAGTGTCCGTTGACAGGTGAACGGATAAACAAAATGTGGTATATACAGACGATGGAATATTATCCAGCCTTAAAAAAGGAAGGAAGTTCTCACACATACTACAATAGGGGTGAATCTTGAAGACATTATGTTAAATGAAATAAGCCAGTCAAAAAGGACACACACGTAGGATTTCATTTATGTGAGGCACCCGGGAAAGGCAAATTCAGAGAGACAGAAAG
>NW_027851018.1:0-260 GCF_054177405.1 Leptonychotes weddellii
AGAACTTCTGAGGTCAGGCCCCAAAATGTGCATTTCTAACAAGCTTCCAGGTGATGCTGATGCTGCTGGTCCAGGGACCACACCTTGAGAAACTCTAATCTATCTCATAAGGTCATTGTGAGAATTTTAGAAGTTAGTACGTAAAGAGCTTGTAATCACACTAACACACATATCAATTTGCCAGCATCATAAGTTAGATCTGGATTCACTATAACACAAAATTCTACTCTAGTGGGTAAAACAGAAGGGAGTTGATATAT
>NW_027851019.1:0-260 GCF_054177405.1 Leptonychotes weddellii
AATGTGAACTAGAATTACCATGAGACACCATTATGCACAGCTTTAATCAGGTCCTATTTATTGCACTGTTGAGGGAAAGATTACCACCCTAACGTAGTGGAGATCGCCCAACATATGACACCGAACACAGGATAGATGGGATCAACAGTTTAAGTTACATGTGCTCACAGCCTGTGGGGGAAGGACACTGCATGCCATGTAGGGTCACCTGGGAGTAACACTTGGAAACAGTGAGAAATTAGGGGCTGTGGGAGGTAAGC
>NW_027851020.1:0-260 GCF_054177405.1 Leptonychotes weddellii
CCATATGCTAGCAATGAACACACAGACATTGGACTTAAAATATATTATCATTTACAATCATTCAAAAAATAGGATTCTAACAAAATATATACAGGGCTTATACACTAAAAACCACACAATGCTGATGAAAGAAATTTAAAGCTCTAAATAATTAGAGTCACACCATGTTAATGGACAGGAAGATTCAACACAGTATATACATCAACTCTCCTCAAGCTGATGTACAGACTTAGTGAACTGCTGGAGTTTTTATAGTTAGA
>NW_027851021.1:0-260 GCF_054177405.1 Leptonychotes weddellii
AGTATGGAGGTTCCTCAAAAAGTTGAAAATAGAGCTACCCTATGACCCAACAGTTGCACTAATGGGTATTTACCCCAAAGATAAAAATGTAGGGATCCAAAGGGGTACATGGACCCTGATGTTTATAGCAGCAATGTCCACAATAGCCAAACTATGGAAAGAGCCAAGATGTCCATCGACAGATGAATGCATAAAGAAGAAGTGGTATATATATAGAATGGAATATTATGCAGCCATCAAAAGGAATGAAATCTTGCCAT
>NW_027851022.1:0-260 GCF_054177405.1 Leptonychotes weddellii
AATGATTTAAGACTTAATGAATTTAATATACTTATTTATTTGTTTGTTTGTTTTTTAGAGGGAGAGAGTGCGCGTGCACGAGCAGGAGGAGCAGCAGACTCCCCGCTGAATAAGGAGCCCGATGCGGAGCTCGATCCCAGGACCCCAGGATCATGACCTGAGCTGAAGGCAGACACTTAACCATCTGAGCCACCCAGGCGTCCCACTTTTGGTTTTATATTATATTTTAGCTCTGAGGGCGGTTTTAGCATTGGCAGCCA
>NW_027851023.1:0-260 GCF_054177405.1 Leptonychotes weddellii
GCCTCCTGCTTGGCCTCCCCACCTCTTCCGGCTTGGTCTTCTGACAACAGCACTCTGATCGTGGCTCATCCCAGCCCAGAAACCTCCATGGCATCTTCATTAACTGTTAGCATGAAGCCCCGGGCTCCTGTCCTACTCCTGAGGACTCTCCACCGTCTGGCCACAGGCTGCATTTCTTTCCTTTTTTTTTTTTTTTTTTTTAAGATTTATTTATTTATTTCAGAGAAAGAGAGAGGGAGAGAGGGCGAGGGAGACAAGCA
>NW_027851024.1:0-1053 GCF_054177405.1 Leptonychotes weddellii
CCCCCCTACCAGTCTGCAAGTCTGTGCCCTGTCCACAGCCTGTGAGGCTGTCACTCACCGCTGGTGTAGGATCCCCACGTCGAGGCACCCTCCCGCTGCTGTTTATCCTCCGATATCTGCCCGCGGAATCATGGCTCCCCGCTTCGTACCTCAAAACCAACTGCCTGCGATATTCTGTTTGTAGAGATCCAGATCTTCTTACATCTCAGGCTGGTTTCGTGGGTGCTCAGAGTGGTCTGGTAGAGATCCAGCTCAATTCTGGGGACCAGTTGAAATAGGGTCCCCTACTCCTCCACCATCTTTCCCCCCTCCAACAGACTGACATTTTAAGTAGAGTGGGCAGGGTCGAAGGTCGAGAGGTGACGTGGACGACAAGATTGCAAGGAAATGGGCCAGCTATAGCCATATCAGGGGACATCAAGAAGAGGAACAGTAGGAGCAAAGGCCCTGAGGCCAGCACATGTGTAGTGTGGGGGGGGTGGAGTGAGCAGCGTGGGGACTGGCAGGAGATGAGTTTGTACCTGTATCCGGGTACCCACTTAAGAACTGGGGCTTTTACTCAGAGGGAAATGGGCCCATGGGAGGGTTTGGGTCAGTGCAGTGATGTGACTCAACTTACATTTTAAAGGGCTGTGTGTTGAGAATAGACTGCACGGGGGTGGCACAAGGGTGGGGTGTGTGGGGGGGAAGCAAGAGGACCCTTTTGGAGGCTAGCGCCACCATCCAGGTGTGAGATGCTGGGGTCCCGGAGCCGAGTGTGGCAGTGGTAATAGTGACAAGAGGTAGGAGTCTGGGAAGACTGGGGAGGCAGCCCGATGGCACTGCCTGGTGAACGGGATGTGTGGTGTGAGAGGACAGGGGTCCAGGACGACCCCAAGGGCTTTGGAAGAATCAAGGTGCCAGTGAGGGAGGCTCTTCATAGGACACGGCACAGTCGGTGCACTGAAGGCCGGGGAACGACCGTGTCACTCTGGGCAGCTTGCAGCACTGGGAGCCCGGGGAGGCAACATCCATGAAGGGACCCATCGATCCAGTAGAAGGACCCCATTTCCA
>NW_027851025.1:0-13300 GCF_054177405.1 Leptonychotes weddellii
AGGACCCTGAGATCATGACCTGAGCCAAAGGCAGATGCTTAACTGACTGAGCCACCCAGGCACCCCCAATATTTCTTTAAATATTCTTTCTGCATTGTTCCCTCTTTCCTTTCTTTCTGGGATTCCCATTATGTATCATATGTTGGTACATTTGATGGTGTTTCACATGTCTCTGAGGCTCTGTTCATTTTTTATTACTTTTTGAAGTTTTAGTTCCTCAAACTGGATGACCTCAATTGACCTATCTTTTCATTTGCTGATTCTTTCTTCTGCTAGTTCAAATCTGCCTTTGAGCCTCTTTCAGTCTGATTATTATACTTTTCAACTCTGTATTTATATTTGTTTTCTTTTTCTTTTCTTTTTTATAATTCTAGTTCTATAGACATGGTTTGTTTTAGCTCTTTGAACATATTTAAAATAGCTGATTTAAAGTCTTTGTATAGTAATTCAAACATCTGGGCTTTTCAAGAATAGTTTCTGTTGATTATTCTTTTTCTGGTCTATGAGCTATATATTTTATGTCTTTGCATGCCTCATAATTTTTTTATTTAAACTGCGCTGTGGTTTAAACTGTGGTAACTCTGGGAATTGAATTTTCCCTTATTCCTAGGGTATGCTCTTGTTGCTAATTGTTGTAGTTGCTCTTTGTTTAATCACTTTCTTGAACTAATTCTGTAAAGTTTATATGCTTTGTCTCATGTGGTCACTGAAGTCTCTACTCAGTTATCTTAGAGGTCAGCTAATGATTGGACAGAGATTTTCATAAATACCAAGAACAATAAATCACCCAGTCTTTACTGAGGGACTCTGTGCATTTTAGAGCACATAGTCACTACTCAGCCATGCAGTTCACAACCCTGCTTTAGCCTTCATTTCCTGCTTTTGTAGAACCTGAAGGTCAGCAAGAGGTGAGAACTTAGGACATTCTCGGGCCTTTCCCAAGCATGCTCACAGCCCTCACACGTCTCTGAGCTTCTATATTCACAGAGATATGCCAGTCTTTTTCAGAGCTTCTACAGATATCTCATTCTACAACTTTAACTTTTCAGTCTTTTTTGGTTTGTTTATTGTTTACCACAATGGTCTCCATTTTCTCAGACAGCCACAAAATTAAAACACTTGCCTGCTTTGTTTTCAATAAATGTCTCCTTTCCCCAGAAAGCTTTTAATACTGTATAAGCTCTGATCAGCTGTGTAAGTCAGGTCTTCCGGGGAACTATCAGACAGGTCGGATAATGACAGTTCTTTGGGAATGAGGATTTGAACGAGCTCCATTTTCATTTTTCTTCCCCAGTGGCTGTCAAACTTCCCTGGGAATGTAAGCTGTTATTTTTAAGGCTCTACATAGCTGGAGAGAGGAGAATAGTTTTCAGACAACTTAAAACTCCACAAAGCTCTTTGTTCTTACCTTGACTGGACAGTTTTTCTTGAATAAATGCTCTGCAGGTGGCTGCAAGCCTATAGTTAACTTCCAGAATTATACACAAGTTGACTCTAACAATTTTTCTAGTTTTTTTCATAGCTTTTATGGAGGGCAAACTATTGAAGGTCTTTACTCATCCATTTTTACTGATGTCATCTCCTTAATATGGTTGTCTTTTTTTTAAGATTTTTTTTTTATTTATTTATTCATGAGAGACAGAGAGAGAGAGAGAGAAGCAGAGGGAGAAGCAGACTCCCAAGGAGCAGGGAGCCCGATGCGGGACTCGATCCCAGGACCCTGGGATCATGACCTGAGCCGAAGGCAGACGCTTAACCATCTGAGCCACCCAGGCGCCCAATATGGTTGTCTTAATATTAAAATGAGATCAAAATTTCAGGACATGTTGATACAATCCTTGTCATAAGTCTTCACAGACTTTCTTTTCATTATTAAAATAATGATAAATGATGTTCAAATAGCACTAACCATTTGGCCCTCTGTCCTAAGGTGGGATTCTTCAATTCTCTAGTAGCATCTAGGCCCCAAGCAGGTGCTGTTCTTCCAGCGATGAAGATTAGACAAAATAAAAACCAATAGAAGCAAACAAACAAACTAATATACAGATGTAGTCTCACTAGCGAAACTCTAAAAGGACTAGCTTTGTGCCATTTCACACAAGGGAGCTGTTCTGACCCCTTTATGTACATGATTGCATCCCTTAGGGAGAAACAGTGAACCTATAGTAAACTTTCATCATAAATTTTACCTCATTTGGAACACCGTGGAGGAGAATGTCCCCCCATTTTATAATAGAGATATAGAAAATAAAACAACATCCAAGCAAACAAAATTTAAAAAGCATTCTTAAACATACGTGCAGAAATGTTCTTGAGTTGGCTTAAAGCAGTTTCAAAAACCAATTGTCTCTTTCTTTCCTGTTCCTTGTTTTTATGTTTTATCATTTAAAAAGGGCGGGTGTTTCATATTTTAAGAAAATATGTAAAATATATGGAAGAAAATACAGGAAAATAAATTTATGACAACTGGATAAGAACTTATTTCTTATTAGAACTCAAAAAGCACAAATCATAAAGTTAACGCTTGACCATTGTGATTATATCTACATAGAAAATGTCTGTATACACAAATATAAAATAAGTGAAATGATAAGCATCAGCCTGAAAGCAGTTTTTGAATAATAGGAAAATAACTATGAGGCAATCCTATAAATAAATAAATAAATAAATAAATAAATAAATAAATAAATTTATTTTAAAAAGACAAAAATTGAAAGAGAAAATGGGTCAAATAAAATAAGTAGGCAAATAAAGACAAGGACAAGGACACCTGTATGTATAATATATATTTGAGAATATATTTGCAGTGAATTCTGTGATTTGGCTTTTTAAATCTCCATTTAACATTCCTTTTTTTGAAAAGTTTAGAAAACTAAAGAATATATTTTTCTCTGAATCACTTGCATCTACACATCTGAATGAAATTTAACTTTCTTCAGTCGGATGGACTCTTAAAGATTTAACAGAGAGAAGTAAGTCAGAAATCATGATTTCCTTCTTCCTCTTTATTTTTTCAAAAAAGTTCAAAGAGAAAGTTTTTTGTTTATCTGTTTGTTTATTTATCTGCCGCACTCTTCCAGTATGACTAGAATGTGGACGTGATAGCCATCGGGGGTGGTGTCGTTGGTGACTCCTTGATTCTAACTTGATTCTAACCTAGGATGTAGGTTATAGAGGTTTTTCTGCAGCTTTCTGGGAACTGAGAATCACCTGTGGTAACGTTCGTGGCAGAAGCGTTAGCTTCTTGATTTTGGTGTTTTTAAAGTTGTGACCCCCGATATAGTAGCTGCCCTAGTAAAATATTGATCTGACAGTCATTGCTGTGTTCTTGGAAACCGTTCCTTCAATTCTGTCAAATACTTTTTTGTATACATAAAATTAGTATCATTCTCCATAGTTTATTTTTTATTTTAAATTTTTAATTAATTTATTTATTCATGAGAGATAGAGAGAGAGAGAGGCAGAGGCAGAGGGAGAAGCAGGCTCCCCGCGGAGCAGGGAGCCTGATGCGGGACTTGATCCCAGGACTCTGGGATCATGACCCGAGCCGAAGGCAGATGCTTAACCGACTGAGCCACCCAGGCGTCCCCATTCTCCATAGTTTCTGTGCCTAATAACAGTCATATGATTTTATATGTACATTGTGTGAGAATACTCTTTCCCCTATATCCAAACACTTACAGTTTATTCAGTAATATTTGTTATTGAGTGCTTACTGGTAATAACTGAACGGATATAGTCATTGTTCTCATGGAAATTATATTCCAGTGGAGATAGATAATAATAAGTAAATAAATAAGTGAATCCATAATATGACAGGTTGTGATAAGTGAAATGAAGAAAAATAAAGTAAGGTAATGGGATTGAGAACGATGGGGGTGCAGATAGGTTTTATTTTACATAGGGTCAATCAGGAGTGAGGTCATATCAGATACCCGTCAAAGAGGAAGGAAGCAAACATTCAGAGTTCTGGTTGAAGATTATCCCTAGCAGAGGTACAATTAAGAGTAAGAGCCTAGAGACATGAAGTTGATTGGTGTATCTGAAGAATAGGAAGTGATATATCATGACTGGAAAATTGGTGGGGGTAAGTGATTGGGTGGGGAAGAGACCACATCATTCAGGGGCTTCAGTAAGTCATGCAGTACGAATTTTACATTTTATTCTTAGTGAACTAGAAAAGCATAGTAAGAGGTCTTAAAAACTTTTTAAATTTTGAAATAATTATAAATTCATAGAAGTTCACACAGAAATGTACTGGGAAATCTCATGCACCTTTATTCCAGCCTCTCCCAATGTTGACGTCTTAAATATATATCATACAGTATCAAAACCAAGAAGTTGACATTGGTACAATCCATAGAGCTCATGCCAATTCCACCATTTGTCCATGCACTCATCTGTGTCTGTATGTATAACTCTAGGCAATTTTATTACGTGTGTTGCCTTGCCAAATTACCAGCAAAATCATGATTCTCAAATGTAACATCACCACAAGATTCCCTCATTTTATTCTTTTGTAGCCATGACTATACTTTCCCTCTTCCTAACCCTTGACAACCACTACTCTAATCTTCACCTCTGTAATTATATTATTTTACCAATGTTTCATAAATGGAATTATGCAGTATGTATTCTTTTGACAATGCCTTTTCACTCTGCATAATTTCTTTGTCGTTCATCCAAGTTGTTGACTGTGCCAACAGTTTCTGTTTGTTGCTATGTAGTATTCCATGATAGAGACACACTACAGTTTGTTTGACAATTCACTTTTTGAAGGATATTTGTGCAGTTTTCAGTTTGGGGCTATTATGAATAAAGCTTTATAAACATCCAACTATAAGTTCATGCATGAAAATATCTCTATTTCTCTGGGATAAATGCTCAATAGTGCAATTCCTGGGTCATATGGTAAGTCTACTTTTAGTTTTGAAAAGAACTGCCAAACTATTTTCTATAGTGCTGTCAGAAAGATTTTGAAGTGAGAAATTATATGTTATGGCTTACATGTTTAGAAATATTACTGGCTTTTCTATGGTAAGTAAACTGAAGAGAGACCATATAAGAAGCTATTACAATTTTCCAGATGAGAGATTATGGCTATATGGACCAGAGACAGAGAATTAGAGGTTTTGAAAATAAATTTTGAATGCACTTTGATAGCAGAGCTAAAAGGATTTAATGATGATCACACAAGTGATATAAGAGAAAGAATCAAGAATGATTCCAAGGTTACTGGTCTCAGCAACCGGAATAAAAGAGTTGCCATTTACAGTGATAAAGATGGTTTAAGGAGAAGGAAGAGTCTGATTTTGGACATGCTTAGCTTGAAATGGTTATCCAGCATTAGGTAGAAGTGCTGAGAAAGCAGTTGAATCTAGGAATCTGAAACATAAATTTAGAAGTCATGAGTGAATAAATGGTGCTTAAAACACACACACACACACACACACATACACTTTGTGGAGTAAAAGTAGAGAGAGAAAAGCTGAAGACAGAGTACTGGAGTAATAAAAGATTCAGAAAAAGGAAAGACAGAGGACCTAGAAAGGGAGAAAATAAGGATCAGCCAATGAAGTAGAAGAAGAAACAGGAGAAAATATAAAAATCGAGATATGAAAAGAAAAAAAATTAAATTAGGTGGAAGCATTCATAGTTTTCAAATGCTGGTGATGTGTTGAGTAGATTGAAGACTGAGAATTGCCCGTGAGACTGGGCATTATGGAGGTCACTGGGTACCAGAAAGAGGGCAATTTCAGTGGGTGGTAGAGACTGGAGAGTGTTTATGAGAGAATGGGAGGAGAGAAGTGGAAACTATAATGAGGGGAGTATTTTTTCTCATATTCTTAGGAATTGTTGTAAGAGAAAAGAAATGCCAGTGATTTTTAAAAACATTATCTTGTATCCCATTACTGTAATAAACTCTTATCTTAGTAGTATCTGGTACAGAAAACTTACAAAGACTGTACAGAGATTTCCTATAATTAATAATACAATATCACTAATATCTTACACTAGTATGGTACATTTGTTATAATCAATATACCAATATTGACATATTATTATTAATGAAAGTAAAGCGATATCAACAGAAGTTCATTTCGGATATAATTTATATCAGAAAGATTTACTTCTGTTTACAGTATATTTGCAGTATGCCAATATATAACTAAGATTATTTGTACAGAAAAAAAGATGATATAATGATAGGTGACATATACATACATATATATTCTTTATTATATACAAGAGCTAATAATAATAGTTAAACATCTTTTGAGCATTTACTATATGTTTTGTAGGTTCAGGAAATAACTCATGTTTGTTAGAGCTATAGCTCAACACTACTTATTGTGATATAGCATTCTAGAATGGTATATATCTTTTCATTTTCAACAAATCATTTTATAATTAAATTTATTTGTTCCAACGAATCATAATCTTGATGGCTTAATAAAGAGGACAGCTGATGGTAAAGATAGTTTCTCTTTCTGTGAGTCATTGTTTCTTAAGTATATTTTGTTTACCTCGTTTTACGCTCAGAGTATGATATATTTATTCTATATTCCCAAATTGTCTATGTTAAGAACTGTGAAGAGTCTGAAATTTTCTTCTACTTGCAAGCTAACAAGTTACTTTGCCACAGTTTCATGGTGGCTGGTAGAAGACACAGGAATCCTGGGTCAGAGACAAAGGACAATTTAGTACATGCGGCCATAGCAGATTTCTCTAGTTTTAACTGATGTTCTTTTTCTGTCCCAGAGTCCTATCCTGGAAACCTCATTATATTTAGTTGTCATGTCTCCTTAGGCTCTTCTTGAATGCACAGTTTAGTTTTAAAATGTTTCCATGTGGGGGCACCTGGGTGGCTCAGTCGTTAAGCGTCTGCCTTCGGCTCAGGTCATGATCTCAAGTTCCTGGGATCGAGCCCCGCATTGGGCTCCCTGCCCTGCGGGAAGCCTGCTTCTCCCTCTCCCACTCCCCCTGCTTGTGTTCCTTCTCTCGCTGTGTCTCTCTCTGTCAAATAAATAAATAAAATCTTTAAAAAAAAAAAAATGTTTCCATGTGTTACTATTTTACTTTGATTTTTAGAAATGGAGTTTTTATGTATGTTATGTGTTTTTATTTTAAAATGTTAAACTTAGTTTTTTATATTGTTGGAATGGGTGGGGTTGGTGTCACCCTGTGCTCAATTCAATTTTTTGTTCTGGAATTCCCACTTTGACTGGTTGAGATGAAAGAAAGTCAATTTCATGTAAGTTGCCTAAAGATCTGCAAGAACTCAGGGACACAGCAGAGTCAAAAGAATATATTTTTAGGGGAGGAGGAGGTTAGTTTACCCATTTTTATTTGCCACAATTGATACACCAAGCTAGTCAGTATACAACAACCTTTAATACTCTGGACTGTTTTCCCTTGAGATATTCTGAACTTGATACTTTTATCTGATTTAGTAAAATGGAAAGCTTAGTTAGCACCACAAAATTGCAATGTATCTTCAGCTCTTTCTGCAATAAGCAAAACTTGCTTTGCTTATGTATCTGTCATACGGTTTTACAAGACAATTCAAACGTGAAAGGTCTCTGTAAGACACTAAGACCTGTGGTAGTTTTTTTTTTTTTTTTTTTTGGCAATACAGTAACAATCAATAATATGAAAAGAAAACAAGGAAAGTGAGAGAAAAAGTGGTTTCAAGAATAACTTTAAGGTCTCTGCCATAAGCATCTGGATGTTAATGATAATCTCCAGAAGTACTGTAAACACTGGATAATATGCAATGACCTAAGGGAGTTGTTTATGTAAAAGATTAACTCATCTTGCTCTGAAGTCAGAGTTTCTTCAAAGTACCTCAATGCAGTTACAAATAGAGACCAGAAAGCCCCATTCAGTGAAATAGAAGGTGATACTCATATGGGTCCTACAACCATATCATCTGGAGCTCACCCACATCCCTAATCAATCGATTGTCTTTCTCCAAACACATAAATATCTGGGATCCAGAGTTTAAAGGGTTATTATCACACCTTTCTTTGAAGTCAGAACCTAGAGCCTAGCTAACTTAAATTTGTTTTTTCTTTACAAAATTATTTTTTGAATTCTCTATAAATGACTACTCTACAAAGGCTAAAGTATTCCAGTACTTCCTGGTTCCTCCTGTCTGTCCAAAACCCGGAATCATACCATGTTTGTGTACAATGTCATTTCTAGACCGGGAAAACATTAATGCAAACATTTATATACTAATACTAATAGTATTGACTGGTGACTGGAGTCCCTGGAGTCCCCCTAGAATTTAGAGCCTTCACTTTTCAGTCTTTCCATCCCCTGAGAAAAACAAAGAGAAATAAAAGCTTATGCTGTCGAGGTGTGTCTGTCTTTCCTGGCTGGAATTAAATTTCTTTGTTCCCATGCCTCACCTCTCATCTGGGTACCCTTCTCTTTATATGTCCTCCCCAACTGTGTTGTGTTACTTCCTGTATCTTTCTGTTCTCATCTTAGAACTATCCTCTTCAAGCCCTTTATTGGTTTCCTAACATCAGGATAAGGTGCCTGTGAGTATAATCTGAGTGTGGTAATGGTGGTAGGAGTCTTGGGGAGGCAGACTGGAGAAGATCCTGGAAAAATCCAGGGAAAGATTTTGGTAGCTAGAATAAAGAATGACTCCTCAAGGATATGCATATCCTAATTCCTGGAACCTGTGCATAAGTTATTTATATGTCAAAAGATGTTTATGGCTGCTAATCATTTGACTTTATATTGGGTTATCTGGGTGATTCTGTTGTAATTGCAGTGGTCTTTAAAAGTAGAAGAGGGAGGGACGCCTGGGAGGCTCAGTCGTTAAGCGTCTGCCTTCGGCTCAGGTCATGATCCCAGGGTCCTGGGATCGAGCTCCACATCGGGCTCCCCGCTCAGCGGGAAGCCTGCTTCTCCCTCTCCCACTCCCCCTGCTTGTGTTCCCTCTCTCGCTGTGCCTCTCTCTGTCAAATAAATAAATAAAATCTTTAAAAAAATAAATAAAAAAAATAAAATAAAATAAAATAAAAGTAGAAGAGGGAGATAGAAAAGTTCAGAGTCAGAGAGAGATATGTGACTATAGGGGTTAGAATAAGGAGACTTGAGAAAGACTCAATCCACTTTTATTGTCTTTAAAGACGGAGGACAAGACAATAAGCCAAGGAAATGTGTGTGTGTGTGTGTGTGTGTCTGTGTGTATTCAAGAAATATATTCAATATTTTCTGGCCCAAACAGGACACAATGAAAAAATTAGTAAAGAATGACAATCTTGAAATATTAATTTTACCACTGAGACCGTATGAATGGTTATTCTATGTGAAATCTTGCCTTCTTTTATTCTGGAAGAGACGCATGAGGACAGAAAATTTGTCCTCAAGAGTTCCCAATCATTAACAGAAGATGCTCACACATCTAGAAAAGAGAATCCAAGAGAATAAGCAGGAAAATAATGTGAAATTCAATACAGTCATCTGATAGTTTGTTTGGTAAAATGATTAAGAACTTGATTTTACAAGCAGGAGAAGGGACTGCTTGGTTCAGGATTACTGGAGAAGGTGCCCTGGAGACATCTGTGTTGGTAAGGATCAAGAGCAGTGAATAGAATTTACACATGTTGAGAGAAGACAAGATTACACTGATGGAAAAGGCAGCAATCGAAGCAATGAGATGTAGGAACGAGGGAGAAATCTATGGACGCCTTGTAGGGAAGAATGTGATACACATTCACATAGGTAGAACTAAAATATATAAGGAAACTACTGACTGCCAACAGGAGATAAAATATATTCTGTAGGTATAATGGGGGCAATGACAAGCTTTTAGACAAGGTTGCCAATGTCTTAATAATTTCATATTTTTAAGAGAGCAATCTGGCAGCATGAGATAAAGAACAAGACTCCCAAGATATTGGAAGAACTGGGATTTTTATTGTATGGCTCCAACTGGTGATGAATGACTTGAGTAGGTGAGGAAGTGGAAAAGTGGAGTAGGCAGATCAGACAAGGATTTTAAAGAGGATCAGAAGAGCTGGCAGATTAGATACAGGGACTGAAGGAGGAAGAAGAGCCTCAGTCAACCCTCAGATCACCATGCTCTGGTGGTGGAAGAATGATGTGATGACGAAGTGAGGTAGCTGGTCAGGAAGTTAACAGGTGGAAGAAATAATGAGTTTTGGAGAATTGTTGATGAGTTGACAGAAGAATATTTAGATGGAGATCTTCTTCCAGATATTAAGAAAGTTGAGCAAATAGGCAGTAGTAGATTGGCTTGCCAGATTCCTAATGATGTATTGGCAATGAAGAATGCATATTTGTTAACTCATACCTGGTCCCTGTTATTTCTTTGAATGGGCACATCAGTGAAGATTTACTGAGATCTGTGCCAGGTAGGATACTCGACATTTACATCTTTGAGAAATCTCAGACTGAATTACTTGGTGAGGGCAAGATAATCTTGGAACTTTAGTTGACAACACAGGCCCAGCAATGATCACAGGTCATGGATCTGGTGGGACGTGGTCCCGATGTAGTAACAATGCTGTTATTGTTAATGTCTATAGATAGAGAATTATTGGTTTAATTCATGGTTTAATTCATATCTCTTGGCAGCCTTTGGTAAGTGTCTGCTGTAGTGTTTGTGATGCGATGGGAACGAAGGGATCTTAGTTCCAGAAAAGACTTAAAGGGAATTCATGGCCAGTAAGTTCCAGGAATAAAATACTATATTTTGTCCTTAAGGAATTACAATTACCATGATGGCCACATTGAATTTAACAAGTTTCGATCCAGGCTCCTTCATGTTGGTAGGGATCCCAGGGCTGGAGCAATTCTATATCTGGATTGGGATTCCTTTCTTTGTTATCTACCTGGTGGCCCTTGCAGGTAACAGCATCCTTCTTTACCTCATCACTATGACCATAGCCTCCATGAACCCATGTTCTTCTTTCTCTCTATGTTGGCCTCTGCAGACCCCATATTATGTACCCCTGTGTGCCCAAAACACTTGGCATATTCTGGTTGAAAGCTCAGAAAATCACTTTTCCTGGCTGCCTTACCCAGTTGTTCTTTCTTCACTTCAGCTTTTTTCTGGACTCAACCATCTTGTTGGGCATGGCATTTGATCGTTACATGGCCATTTGTTCTCCTTTGAGATACACAAGCGTTTTGACACCTAGGACAATTGTCAAGATCACGGTGGGCATTGTCGGTCGGAGCTTTAGTGTCATTCTGCCCGTTAGTTTCCTGGTGAAGCATGTGCCCTTCTACAGGACACACATCATCCCTCACACATACTGTGAGCACATAGGTGTTGCCCGGCTCGCCTGTGCTGACATCGCCGTCAACATCTGGTATGGTTTTGCTGTGTCTGTAATGACTATTATCTCAGACCTAATTCTCATTGGTATTCCCTATTCTCTCATCCTTCATGCTATTTTCCACCTTCCATCCAGAGATGCCCGACAGAAAGCCCTCAGCACCTGTGGTTCCCATGTCAGTGTCATTCTCATATTCTACACACCAGCCCTGTTCTCATCACTGCGGCCACAGTATCTCCCTCACCTTTTATATCATGTTTGCCAACCTCTATGTGGCAACCCTTCCTGCACTCAATCCCATCATTTATGCTGTAAAAACCAAGCAGATCAGGGACAAGGTCATCCTCCTATTCTTTCCTAAATGGATTCAGTGTCCCAGGGCTGGGAACATAGAGAAAAAAATTGTGGGAAGTCAAGTAATCATATTGATTTAATAGAATTTCTTATGTAAATCAGTAGTAGGAAGCCCTCCAATAATGGACTCAATTCCTATGACTCTCAAGACCTTAATTTTGTTGGGGAAAATCATTGGTAGAATTAGAGGAAGAGAGGTAAGGATTTTTCAAGTCCCTAGAAAATGACAAACATCAGATAGAAGAATCCCAATTTTCTACAATCAAAAACTTAAATGCGGGGCGCCTGGGTGGCTCAGTCGTTAAGCATCTGCCTTCGGCTCAGGTCATGATCCCAGGGTCCTGGGATCGAGTCCCACGTCGGGCTCCCTCCTCGAGGGGAGGCCTGCTTCTCCCTCTCCCACTCCCTCTGCTTGTGTTCCCTCTTTCGCTGTGTCTCTCTCTGTCAAATAAAAAAATAAAATCTTTAAAAAAAAAACAAACTTAAACGCAAAAAATGTTTACTCTTCCTTTGGTCCTTTTATCTTGTTTCAATGTCCTTCTTAAATAAATTTTAAAAAAGAAAGAAAAGAAAAAATAGTACTTTATTCATAGGCTTGTTTAGCACCCAGTAAGCTCATAAATTCAATAACCATCTGCATGCTGAAAATTCCCACATCCAAAGTTCTACTCCCAATTCTTTCTCTGTCCCACATAGCCGACTCTGTATTTGGTAACACCTCCTGGCCATCCCACTGAAACTCCACAATCAACATGAACTAAAATTCATTTATTATCAATTATGTCCTCTGAATATCCTTTAAATTCATTCACATGTTTCATATTAAAATATGATCACCACTCTCTGTGTGTGTGCGTGTGTGCATGTGTGTGTGTGTGTGTGTGTGTCCTGGATCTGTTCAGCAGCCTCATTTGGAATTTGCTCACTCTAAATTTTTCTCTCTTGCATCCATTTTTTTACTCAGAAACTAGAGTGGTTTTACTGAACCCCAATTAATCATGTCAATCCTCTACTTAAAAATCATTCAAGTTACCCATTTTGTCTGCAAGAAAACTCAAATGCCTTAACCTATCTTCAAAGCCTTTTACAGCATGGTTGGTGCTAACCAGTTATTGCTTGATGTCCGCTGATCCATCTCTCCCCCTTGCTCTCACTTTGGCTCACATGCCCTTAATGCTACAATCACCCTGTACGTCTTATGCTTTTTCAAACTATGTTCCCTTTCCTTCTGAACTTTCTTTCTTTTTTTTTTTGTGGGTTTTTTTTTATTCTTATGTTAATCCCCATACATTACATCATTAGTTTTAGATGTAGTGTTCCATGATTCATTGTTTGTGCATAACACCCAGTGCTCCATGCAGAACGTGCCCTCCTCAATACCCACCACCAGGCCAACCCATCTTCCCACCCCTCTCCCCTCTAGATCCCCCAGCCTGTTTTTCAGAGTCCATCGTCTCTCATGGTTCGTCCACTCCTCCGATTTCCCCCGCTTCATTCTTCTCCTCCCGCTACCTTCTTCTTCTTCTTCTTTTTTTCTTAACATATATTGCATTATTTGTTTCAGAGGTACAGATCTGAGATTCAACAGTCTTGCACAATTCACAGCGCTTACCAGA
>NW_027851026.1:0-2040 GCF_054177405.1 Leptonychotes weddellii
TATGGTTTCACTTCTTTGTGGAACATAAGGAATAGCATGGAGGACATTAGGAGAAGGAAGGGAAAAATGAAGGGGGGGAAATCTGAGGGGGAGACAAACCATGAGAGACTATGGACTCTGAGAAAAAAACTGAGGGTTCTAGAGGGGAGGGGGGTGGGGGGATGGGTTAGCCCAGTGATGGGTATTAAGGAGGGCATGTACTTCATGGAGCACTGGGTGTTATATGAAAACAGTGAATCCGTGGATCACCACATCAAACACTAATGATGTACTGTATGGTGATTAATATAACATAATAAAATAAATTTTAAAAAAAGAAGAAGAAATAGGAAAGGATAATAGGTACATGAAAAGATGCTCAACATCACTAGGCATTAGGGAAATGGAAAAATGAAACGACAATGAAATATCACCTCATGCCTGTTAGAATGGCCATCATTATTTACAGTAGCCAAGACATAGAAACAACCTAAGTGTCCATTGACAAATGAATGGATAAAGAAGCTATGGTATATATACACAATAGAATATTATTCAGCCAAAAAAAGGAGGAAATTCTACTATTTGTGACAACATAGAGAGACGTTGAAGGTATTATGCTAAATGAAATAACTGAGACAGAGAAAGACAAATATTTTATATGAATACTTTATAATCTCACTTATATGTGAACTCTAAATAAAATAAAATAAAATAACCAAACTCATATGAAAAGAGATCAGACTGTGATTACCAGTGGTGGAGGGTGGAGGGAGGGGGAATTGGAGGAAGGTGGTCAAAATGTACAAACCTCCAGTTATAAGATAAACGTGTACTACGGATTCAATATACAACATGATGACCATAGTTAATAGTGCTGTATGATATATAGGAAGGTTATTACAGTAAATCCTAAGAGTTCTCATCACAAAGAGAATGTTTTTCCTTCTTTCCTTTTTTTTCTTTTATATTTACTGTATCTATATGACAAGAGGTATGTTAACTGAACCTGTTGTGTTAATCATCTCACAATATATGTGAATCAAACCATCATTCTGTACACCTTAAACTTACACAGTGATTTATGTCAGCTATTTCTCAATGAAACTGGAAAAAATACTATTCCTATCTTAATCCATAAATGTAATAATCATTTAATGTATGTATGTTCTTAAAATCAACTATTTTTATTTTTGCCTTCTAAATTCTCTTCTCTAAAACCACAACTTACAACATAATTTTATAAAATATTTTTCTTTTTTAACTGTGTAATATGAGTATTTATATTTCATAAGTTACATATTTTTCAGAATGATGATTCATTAAATATGAAGTACAACACTATTCAGTAGCTTCTTTAAGTAACTAGAGTATCTAAACTTTTCTCAAATATTCTATGTTCAGTAGTTTATTTATAAATAAAGTACAATTATGAATTTATAGAGTAGAAAGTGCCTTAAATATCCTCCCTTCCAATCTCTAAGATCATAGATGGAAGAAAGGATTCTGGGAGAAATAAGATGACTTTCCTAAATTCTTCAGCTAAGATCTGAATCAGGAGAACTGGAAGATGGAATCAGGAGGATCCTAGGCTCGTCCCATCCCACGAACACAATTAGATAACTATCAAATCATCCTAAACACCCAGAAATCAACCTGAAGACTGACAGAACAAACTCCACAGCTAATGG
Organism: Leptonychotes weddellii; assembly: GCF_054177405.1. NCBI lineage: Eukaryota > Metazoa > Chordata > Mammalia > Carnivora > Phocidae > Leptonychotes > Leptonychotes weddellii. Next base: position 1,671 of record NW_027851026.1, read on the forward strand.
GAGAGAAGAAGCCACATTAAAGAAGGACGCTACAAAATAAATACACCTAAATTATCTTAGTAAGATTTGTTGGTTTCAAGTATAAAGAACATGTTTACTATAGATATGTAAACAACATACAAAGGAAAACATTAAAATACAATTTTGCTATCTTGAAATAGCAAATATTAATAATTTAATGTGTATCTTTGTCTTTCATTTTTAAAAAAACACATACTAGACATTTTTGACTGATAATATTTTCTTAGTTTGCATGTCAAAATTATTTCTAAACATCAGTTTAAAGCCTGTATAATGGAGGAGTAGGAGACCTGGATTTCGTCTGGTCTCAGGAATTCAGCTGGATAGGGATCAAACCATTCTGAACACC
>NW_027851027.1:0-260 GCF_054177405.1 Leptonychotes weddellii
CATTTCAAACATCTCAGGTCTTATTACTAAATTTATTTAAATGTGCATTTAAAAACCTGAAATAAATATTCTTGAACTTTAAATTATGAAGATGGTTAATACCTTCACTCTGTTTGTACTGCTTCATTCTCATTTCTCTGACATATTTTACGTTTTCTTTTTTTTTTTTTAAAGATTTTATTTATTTATTTGACAGAGAAAGACACAGCGAGAGAGGGAACACAAACGGGGAGTGGGAGAGGGAGAAGCAGACTCCCCGC
>NW_027851028.1:0-260 GCF_054177405.1 Leptonychotes weddellii
GAAACACTCCTTGGATGTACCCTTACTCCAGTTCCCACTGCTGGCAGCCTAGCTAAGCTTGCACCACTTGAGGCCTCCATTAAAAGACTTCTTTGTGAAATGGAACAAATAATCCTAAAATTTATATGGAACCAGAAAAGACCCCGAATAGCCAGAGGAATGTTAAAAAAGAAAAGCAGAGCTGGTGGCATCACAATTCTGGACTTCAAGCTCTATTACAAAGCTATAGTCATCAAGACGGTATGGTACTGGCACAAAAA
>NW_027851029.1:0-260 GCF_054177405.1 Leptonychotes weddellii
AAACAACGGGGGTGAGAATTGATGGCTATGTGTCCAACTTTCCTGCCTCTCAGTGGGAACATTCTAAGGCATGTTTCATGCAGTCACCCAGAGGGTCCCCTCCATGATTGACCCTGATTGTCTCCTGTGCTCATTGGTGACCCTCTTATTGACTTGCCTTGCTACCTTGTCTTCAACCCTCACCAAGCTTCTTTTTTTTAAAATTTTATTTTATTATGTTGTGTTAATCACCATAGATTACATCATTCGTTTTTGATGTA
>NW_027851030.1:0-260 GCF_054177405.1 Leptonychotes weddellii
AGCTTTCTGGGCAGACCTGGTGACCTTGCCAGCTCCAGTTGCCTTCTTGTCCATTGCTCTAATGACATCCACAGCAACCATCTGTCTCATGTCACAAACAGCAAAATGGCCCAGAGGAGGATAGTCAGAGAAGCTCTCAACACACATAGGCTTGCCAGGAACCATATCAACAATGGCAGCATCACCAGATTTCAAGAACTTGAGACCATCTTCCAGCTTTTTTCCAGAAGGACGATCTATCTTCTCCTTCAGCTCAGCAA
>NW_027851031.1:0-260 GCF_054177405.1 Leptonychotes weddellii
CCTGGGATCATGACCTGAGCCGAGGCAGACGCTTAACCACTGAGCCACCCAGGCGCCCCTTGATCTCCACTCTTGACACTATTGCAAAGCCAGTTTTATCTCAAAGTCTTTTTTTTTTTTTTTAAAGGTTTTATTTGAGAGTGAGCAAGTGAGAGAGAGACAGCACTAGCAGAAGGACAGCAAGAGGCAGACTCCCCACTGAGCAGTTCTTAGAACTCAAATACAAAAAATATTTTTGCTGTTTCAGTATCTGCAATGGC
>NW_027851032.1:0-260 GCF_054177405.1 Leptonychotes weddellii
AATTGTGTGGACAGGCCCCTGTCCCCTCTTCCCTGGAAGTCCCTGGGAGGAAGGAGGGCTCGGCAGGAGCCTATGGGAAGGACTCCTCCATCCCTACCCCAAGGTGGCTCCTGGTCACTGACTGGACGCTGGGGAGAGAGGATTCGCACTATTTTGAGGACTGGGACTTAAAGCAGCCACCAACACCCGTTAGCACCCGCGTTTCTGGGGTGAGGGGTTCGGGAGTGATGAGCTGGGTGTTTCTGGCTTCCGGGCCTTCC
>NW_027851033.1:0-260 GCF_054177405.1 Leptonychotes weddellii
AAAACCATATACAAGTCAGACTCTGGTTTCTTTTAAGTTTAGACATAAAATAACTATCTGATTAGGAAATGACTGCAGTTAGAGAAGAGACTTCCTCACCCACTAGCCAGTGGGGATATGAAATCCAATCAGGACCTGGGTGATCCAGCAGACCAGGGGTTCCCTAACTCCAGTTGGTGAGCCAATTCTGGTTTTGCCCGTAAAGTTTTACTAAAACACAGCCAGTCTCATTTGCCCTTGTGTTGTCAACAGCTGCTTTT
>NW_027851034.1:0-260 GCF_054177405.1 Leptonychotes weddellii
AACCTCAGGAAGGAACTACTAACTACATCACTTACCCCAGAAATTTCTAGTGTGCATTATTAAAGGTTTTGAGAAGTCCTGGAATAAAGTAATATTTCACTTTTGCCTTTTTGAAAAAAAAAAAAAAATGTCTACGCTACCCAGAGCAATCTATACCTTCAGTGCCATCCCGATCAAAATTCCAATGACATTTTTCAAAGTGCTGGAACAAACAATCCTAAAATTTGTATGGAATCAGAAAAGACCCCGAATCGCCAAGG
>NW_027851035.1:0-260 GCF_054177405.1 Leptonychotes weddellii
AACATATTATTATCAATATGACTCTTTATTTTGGTTAACAATTGGCTTATGTAGCTGGTTACTCTCATGTTGGGGACATAGATATTTACAATTGTTAGATCTTCTTGTTGGAAAGACCCTTTAAGAATGATATAGTGTACCTTTTTTAAAAGATTTATTTGAGAGAGAGAGAGCACACACAGGAGAGCCAAAGGGAGAACGAGAGAAGCAGACTCCCCTCTGAGCACAGAGCCCCAAATAGAGCTCGATCTCAGATCATG
>NW_027851036.1:0-260 GCF_054177405.1 Leptonychotes weddellii
CAACTCTGGGGCACCTCTGCCGGAACTTCTTGGAGCCCGACTGCCCATGCAACATGCACAGTCTCGCAAGCCGTTGGCAAACTTCAAACAGCACCTGGGGGCCAGTGGGGCAAGCCCTGGTCCCAGCTGACCCGCTCACCGAAGCACAGAGACAACCCGGGCCTGGCCAGCAAAGGGGCCCCTGTGGGTGTGGAAGCACACAAAGCCTCACCTCCTTAGCAGCAAGCAGGAGGAGCACATTGGCCACCCCACTGAGGTGA
>NW_027851037.1:0-2040 GCF_054177405.1 Leptonychotes weddellii
AGTTTTGGTAGTTGATACATCTCTAGGAATGCATCCATTCCTTCCAGATTGTCTAATTTGCTGTCATATAGTTGCTCATAATATGTTCTTATAATTGTTTGTCTTTCTTTGGTGTTGTTTGTGATCTCTCCTCTTTCATTCATGATTTTGTTGATTTGGGTCGTTTCTCTTTTCTTTTTAATAAGTCTGGCCAGGGGTTTATCAATCTTATTAATTCTTTCAAAGAAACAGCTCCTAATTTCATTCATCTGTTCTACTGTTCTTTTGGTTTCTATTTCATTGATTTCTGCTCTGATCTTTATTATTTCTCTTCTCCTGCGGAGTTTAGGCTTTATTTGCTGTTCTTTCTCCAGCTCCTTTAAGTGTTGGGTTAGGTTATGTATTTGAGACCTTTCTTGTTTCTTGAGAAAGGCTTGTATTGCTATATACTTTCCTCTTAGGACTGCCTTTGCTACATCCCAAAGATTTTTAACAGTTGTGTTTTCATTTTCATTTGTTTCCCATGAATTTTTAAAATTCTTCTTTAGTTTCCTGGTTGACCCATTCATTCTTTAGTATGATGCTCTTTAGCCTCCATGTATATGAGTCCTTTCTGACTTTCCTCTTGTGATTAAGTTCTAATTTCAAAGAATTGTGGTCCAAAAATATGCAGGGAATGATCTCAATCTTTTGGTCCTGGTTGAGACCTGATTTATGACCTAGGATGTGATCTATTCTGGAGAATGTTCCATGGGCACTAGAGAAGAATGTGTATTCTTTTGCTTTGGGATGGAATGTTCTGAATATATCTGTGAGGTCCATTTGGTCCAGTGTGTCATTTAAAGTCTTTATTTCCTTGTTGATCTTTTGCTTAGATGATCTGTCCATTGTAAGGATGGGGGTTTGAAGTCCCCTACTATTATTGTATTGTTGTCAATGTGTCTCTTTGATTTTGTTATTAATTGGCTTATATAATTGGCTGCTACCATGTTAAGGGCATAGATATTTAAAATTGTTAGATCTTCTTACTGGATAGACCCTGTAATATGATATAGTGCCCTTCCTCATCTCTTATTATACTCTTTGTTTTAAAATCTAATTTGTCTGATATAAAGATTGAATGCCAGCTTTCTTTTGATGTCCATTAGCATGATAAATGGTTTTCCACACCCTCACTTTAAATCTGGAGGTGTCTTTGGGTCTAAAATAGTCTCTTGTTGACAGCCTATTAATGGGTCTTGTTTTTTGTCTAATCTGCTACCCTGTGTCTTTTGATTGGGGCATTTAGCCCATTTACATTCAGGGTAACTATTGAAAGATATGAATTCAGTGCCATTGTATTGCCTGTAAGGTGACTGTTACTCTATATTGTCTGTGTTCCTTTCTGGTCTATGTTACTTTTAGGTTCTCTCTTTACTTAGAGGAGCCCTTTCAATATTTTTTGTAGGGCTGGTTTTGTGTTTGCAAATTCTTTTAGTTTTTGTTTGTCCTGGAAGCTTTTTATCTCTCCTTCTATTTTCAATGACAGCCTAGCTGAATATAGTATTCTTGGCTGCATATTTTTCTCATTTAGTGCTCTGAATATATCCTGCCAGTCCTTTCTGGCTTGCCAGGTCTCTCTGGATAGGTCTGCTGCCAATCTAATGTTTCTACCATTGTAGGTTACAGACCTCTTGTCCCAAGTTGCTTTCAGAATTTTCCCTTTGTCTCTGAGACTTCTAAGTTTTACTATTAGATGTCAGGGTGTTGACCTATTTTTATTGATTTTGACGGGTTTCTCTGTGCCTGCTGGATTTTGATGCCTGTTTCCTTCCCCAAATTAGGGAAGTTCTCCACTATAATTTGCTCCAATATACCTTCTGCCCCTCTCTCTCTTTCTTCTTCTTCTGGTATCCCAGTTATTCTAATATTGTTTTGTCTTATGGTATCACTTATCTCTTGAATTCTGCCTTCGTGATCCAGTAGTTATTTATCTCTCTTTTTCTCAGCTTCTTTATTCTCCATCATTTGGTCTTCTATATCACTAATTCCCTCTTCTGCCTTATTTATCCTAGCAGTTAG
>NW_027851038.1:0-260 GCF_054177405.1 Leptonychotes weddellii
GTTCGTCTACCGATCCGATTCCCCCCCTTCATTCTTCCCCTCCTGCTATCTTCTTTTTTTTCTTAACATACATTGCATTATTAGTTTCAGAGGTATAGATCTGTGATTCAACAGTCTTGCACAATTCACAGCACTCACCATAGCACATACTCTCCCCAGTGTCTATCACCCAGCCACCCCATAACTCCCACCACACCCTCCACTCCAGCAACCCTCCTACCCCACCCCCCACTCCAGCAACCCTCCTACCCCACCCCCCA
>NW_027851039.1:0-260 GCF_054177405.1 Leptonychotes weddellii
AATGATTTAAGACTTAATGAATTTAATATACTTATTTATTTGTTTGTTTGTTTTTTAGAGGGAGAGAGTGCGCGTGCACGAGCAGGAGGAGCAGCAGACTCCCCGCTGAATAAGGAGCCCGATGCGGAGCTCGATCCCAGGACCCCAGGATCATGACCTGAGCTGAAGGCAGACACTTAACCATCTGAGCCACCCAGGCATCCCACTTTTGGTTTTATATTATATTTTAGCTCTGAGGGCAGTTTTAGCATTGGCAGCCA
>NW_027851040.1:0-260 GCF_054177405.1 Leptonychotes weddellii
GAAGCTTCCTACAGAAGACATCTTTAAAAATCTGGCATATATGTATATTTTTTAAAGATTTATTTATTTATTTATTTATTTATTTATTTATTTATTTGAGAGAGAGAGAGGGAGCAGGGGAAGAGGCAGATGGAGAGGGAAGGAGAGAATCTCAAGCAGACTCCCCACTGAGTGTGGAGCCCAACATGAGGCTCAATGCCACGACCCTGAGATCATGACCTGAGCTGAAACCAAGAAGCAGATGTTCAACCAACTGAGCC
>NW_027851041.1:0-260 GCF_054177405.1 Leptonychotes weddellii
AGCAGCATTATTCATAGTTGCTCACAGTGGAAGCAACCTAAGTGTCCGTTGACAGGTGAACGGATAAACAAAATGTGGTATATACAGACGATGGAATATTATCCAGCCTTAAAAAAGGAAGGAAGTTCTCACACATACTACAATAGGGGTGAATCTTGAAGACATTATGTTAAATGAAATAAGCCAGTCAAAAAGGACATACACGTAGGATTTCATTTATGTGAGGCACCCGGGAAAGGCAAATTCAGAGAGACAGAAAG
>NW_027851042.1:0-260 GCF_054177405.1 Leptonychotes weddellii
ATTTAGTACAATTTATAAGATAAAATCTTAGATACCAAAGTTGCCTGGAAAGAGCCAAAACGACCTTAATATCAATAATATTTTATTAATAAAAATAGCATAAATAAAACATATAAATAAATTTAAAATTTTACAATGAAATATAACTTTTAAAACTCAAAGTATTTCTAAAGGATTTTGTAAATATTCAGGAACTATTAATAAATATTAATAACTCTGTTTTGTTTTGTGAAGTATATGAAAAACAAGTACATTTCATA
>NW_027851043.1:0-260 GCF_054177405.1 Leptonychotes weddellii
GACAGCGGAGAATCTGGTGCAGGGAAGACCGTGAACACCAAGCGTGTCATCCAGTACTTTGCAACAATTGCAGTCACTGGGGAGAAGAAGAAGGAGGAAGCTACCTCTGGCAAAATGCAGGTGGGTCTGGGGCCAGACTCAAGACTCTCACGGTTCTTGGGAAGTCTGGAGCCCCAGAGGTGAGGACCGCTCTTGCCTTTGCAGGGGACCCTTGAAGATCAAATCATCAGCGCCAACCCCCTACTGGAGGCCTTTGGCAA
>NW_027851044.1:0-260 GCF_054177405.1 Leptonychotes weddellii
AAATAAATAAATAAAATCTTTAAAAAAAAAAAAAAAAAAAAAACTAATGATGTAATGTACAGTGACTAACATAACATAATAAAATAAAATTAAAAATAAATAAATAAATAAAGTATATAAGGTAAAGAAAGTGTGGCTGGTAAAAAGCCAACTTTAACAAATGGATAAGATAGGAGAGGGTGTGATATAGTGAATCAAATATGGATAAACCTAGCTTCAAAGCCTGCCTTTGCCACTTGCTAACTCTGTGACCTTAGGTG
>NW_027851045.1:0-260 GCF_054177405.1 Leptonychotes weddellii
AACACTTTATCTAAAACTAATGATGTAATGTATGGGGATTAACATAAGAATAAAAAAAATTGGAAAAAATAAATAAATAAAATAAAATAAAAATAAATAAATAAATAAATAAATAAAAAGGGTATTATGGTCCCGATAGGTTTGAGAATCAAAAGGTTTTTGTCACAAAGGAAACTCAAAGATTCAAAACTTTATATACGTTTTTTGAATGTAAATGCAACATACATTTTTTATTTATAAGAAGCCTACAGCAGAGAAAT
>NW_027851046.1:0-260 GCF_054177405.1 Leptonychotes weddellii
CCCCTCTCATGTGCTCTCTCTCTCTCATTCTCTGTGTCTCAAATAAATAAATAAAATCTTAAAAAAAAAAAATGTCTTTTAACATTTCCCTAGTGAAGGAGTCTTGGTGGTAAGCAATCTTAGTCTTTGTTTTTCTAGGAGGAAGAGTTTTACTTAGTCTGTGGTTGTGGCTGAGTGTTGTTGTCCTTGGTCCCCCGGATTATTACAGAGTGCTGGTCTCCAGGCTGACACTCATTCTGTGACTTCCTTCTGTAGGGTCC
>NW_027851047.1:0-260 GCF_054177405.1 Leptonychotes weddellii
AACACTTTATCTAAAACTAATGATGTAATGTATGGGGATTAACATAAGAATAAAAAAAATGGGAAAAAATAAATAAATAAAATAAAATAAAAATAAATAAATAAATAAATAAATAAAAAGGGTATTATGGTCCCGATAGGTTTGAGAATCAAAAGGTTTTTGTCACAAAGGAAACTCAAAGATTCAAAACTTTATATACCTTTTTTGAATGTAAATGCAACATACATTTTTTATTTATAAGAAGCCTACAGCAGAGAAAT
>NW_027851048.1:0-2040 GCF_054177405.1 Leptonychotes weddellii
TCTCAGAGTGAAAGGAATTACAGATGCAGTTAGCTCCAGAGGTCCCTTCCTTCATCATGCTAAAGGCTAGAATTTACTGAGACCACTTTCTTGCTCAGCAACTTCCCCATTCCTATCCTACTCCTCATCTCTCATTCCCTTCCTTGGTCAGGGTTTTTGTTTTGTTTTGTTTTGTTTTAAAAGATTTTATTTATTTATTCGACAGAGAGAGAGCACAAGTAGGCAAAGTGGCAGGCAGAGGTAGAGAGAGAAGCAGGCTCTCCACTGAGCAGGGAGCCGGACGCGGGACTCGATCCCAGGACTCCAGGATCATGACCCAAGCCGAAGGCAGCCACTCAACCGACTGAGCCACCCACGCACCCAGTCAGGGTTTCGTCGCCCCTGAAAAGCACTCCCTCATAAGTTACAGGCATTCACATTTCTGTGTCATGCTCTAGGATACCATTTTATGATGAGTTTTTAAAAGTGCCTCTCAAATGCTTTAACAAGAATGTGCATGTAAGATCTATGTTTATGCACACATACCTATCTATTTATACATACATATTATAGTGATCTCCCATGGAAGTAGCAGCAGAGGTTACTTTGCCCAAAGTATGTTTCTTTCCATTTCTTCCCTCAATACGGAAGCAGCAACAAGTTTCTATGTGCATTGCCATAGGGGAAAAAGATGGACACAGCTTAAACTTAAGAATCAAAATCATTTTCATGCTTTTCCAAATAGCCCTTAGTAGAGGAAATCATTTTGACAGCAAAGGTGTTCACTTGCAGTAACCACACCTCATTCTTCCTTGTCTCAGTAAATTCTAATACCATTTACTAAATTTTTTATTTTTTATTAATTTAATTTTTTATTTATGTTTCTTTTAAGATTTTATTTTAGAGAGAGAGCACACGTGCATGTGCGTGAATGGGGGGAAGGGGCAGAGGGAGAATCTCAAGCAGACCCTGCGCTGAGCATGGAGCTCGTCGTGGGGCTCGATCTCATGACCCCAAGACCATGACCTGAGCTGAAACCAAGAGTCTGACATCTAACCAGCTGAGCCACCCAGGGGCCCCTATGTTTATTCTTCAGTAATCTCTACACCCAGTGTGGGGCTTGAACTCACCTTGAGATCAAGAGTCGCTCCTTCCTCTGACCAAGACAGCCAGGTGCCCCATCCCATTTACTAAATTTTTTAAATGAAAATCTTAGAGCTATACTCGACCCTGCTTTTCCTTTCCCTTTGAACAGCCAATCTTCAAGCAAATCCCATGAGCCTTACCTTCAGAATATAACCCCAAACCAGTGTTTTCTCATACCACCACTACCGCACCTGTCTCCCCCCTGGATTACTGCCCTCACCTCCTAAATTATCTCTGTTTTCACTCTTTACTCTCCCATAATAACTAGACCAATCCTTTTAAAATGTAAATAAGATCCCCGGTCTGGAACTCTCCATGAACTTCTCATCCCACTTAAAAGAGATATAAATGCTTTACATGATCTGGCACCCAAATTTTTCTAAAAAACCTTTTGTCTTTTCCCCCTTCCTCTTACTCACTGGACTTGAGCCACACTTGTGTCCTTGATACTAATGCATGGTCCTGCATCAGGACCTTTGTGCTTTCTGGAACAACTTTTTCCCTATAGATTCTAGGTGACTCTCTCCTTGCTTAACTCCTGTCTCTGCTTAAATGTCTCTTCCTCAAGAAAACCTTTCTTGACCATCATTTTTAAAAGTATATTCATTACTCTCTGTTCTCTGACTTTGCTTTAGTTTTCTGCAAGGTAACTGTAACTAAATTATATTATCTCTTAATTGTTATCTGATCCTCCACTTAATGAAGGCTTAGAAAAGATATATCTGTTTTGTTCACTGTGTTTCCACGTATCTAACAGTGCCTGGTACATAACAGCTCATTGTTAAATAAAATGAATGAGTATCTGATATATCAGATAAAGGGCTAGTATCCAAAATCTATAAAGAACTCATCAAACTCAACACCCAAAGAACAAAGAATCCAATCAAGAAATGGGCAGAAGACATGAACAGACAT
>NW_027851049.1:0-260 GCF_054177405.1 Leptonychotes weddellii
CCTGAGCAGTGGGAGCTGCAGACCAGGCCTCAGCAGGGAACCGAGGGCCCGGAGCGCCCGGAAAGGGCACCGATGCACCTTCAGACCCCACCACCACCTCGGGCTGAGTAGCAGTGAACTCTGGAGCTGGGGCTGTGCATTCGGCCTGAAATTCCTCCTTGCTCACAGCCTTTCCAGCAGCAGCCTGCGCTTCCTTCAGTCTCTTCGGGATCTCTGTGGAAGCAGAGAGCTGCTGTGACTTCCCGGGAGAGCTCACGGGA
>NW_027851050.1:0-260 GCF_054177405.1 Leptonychotes weddellii
ATAAGAATAAAAAAAAAAAAAAAAAAGAAAGTGCCCAGCTGTGAGGAAGCAGCTGAGGTTGGTAATAATAAGACTGTGTTAAGAGTTGGGGACTGTAAGGGGACCCTGGGGGTGAAGACCACAGGGCACAGTTCTACCTTCTGCCCCTCGGGAACTCAGAAACTCCAAGTTCGTTCTTTCTTTTTAAGATTTTATTTATTTATTAGAGAGAGAGAGAGCATGAGCAGGGGGGAGAGGGAGAAGCAGACTCCCCGCTGAGC
>NW_027851051.1:0-260 GCF_054177405.1 Leptonychotes weddellii
AAACTTTCAGTATTTGCAGATGACACGATACTCCATAATAGATAACTCAAAAGACTCCACCAAAAATTGCTAGAACTGATACACGAACTCAGTAAAGTTGCAGGATACAAAATCAACATACAGAAATCTGTTGCATTTCTCTACACCAATAATGAAGCAGCAGGAAGAGAAATCAAGGAATTGATCCCATTTACAGTTACAGCAAAAATCATAAGTACCTAGGAATAAACCTATCCAAAGAGGTAAAAGATCCATACTCT
>NW_027851052.1:0-260 GCF_054177405.1 Leptonychotes weddellii
GAAACACTCCTTGGATGTACCCTTACTCCAGTTCCCACTGCTGGCAGCCTAGCTAAGCTTGCACCACTTGAGGCCTCCATTAAAAGACTTCTTTGTGAAATGGAACAAATAATCCTAAAATTTATATGGAACCAGAAAAGACCCCGAATAGCCAGAGGAATGTTAAAAAAGAAAAGCAGAGCTGGTGGCATCACAATTCCAGACTTCAAGCTCTATTACAAAGCTATAGTCATCAAGACGGTATGGTACTGGCACAAAAA
>NW_027851053.1:0-260 GCF_054177405.1 Leptonychotes weddellii
GGGACTCCAGGATCATGACCTGAGCCGAAGGCAGTCGCTTAACCAACTGAGCCACCCAGGCGCCCTGCTCTCAGACCAGTTCTAATCCCTACCTCCTGATTCCTTCTTCAGATGCCCAGCTACTATGGGCCAAATATTTGTGTCCTCCCACAATCACAGGCTGAACCTAATCTTTTGGGGGTGATTAGGTCATGAGAGTGTAGGCCTCATAAGTGGGATTAGTGCCTTATAAAAGTGACCCCAGAGAACTCCCTTGACCC
>NW_027851054.1:0-260 GCF_054177405.1 Leptonychotes weddellii
AAGACGTTTAAGATCCCAGTTGTTTTTGACGTCTGTGTAAGCTCCTCTAAATGCCTCTAGATTTTTTTTTTTAAAGATTTTATTTTTATTTATTTGAGAGAGAATGAGACAGAGGGCATGAGAGGGAGGAGGGTCAGAGGGAGAAGCAGACTCCCTGCTGAGCAGGGAGCCCGATGCGGGACTCGATCCCGGGACTCCAAGATCATGACCTGAGCCGAAGGCAGTCGCTTAATCAACTGAGCCACCCAGGCGCCCCTAAA
>NW_027851055.1:0-260 GCF_054177405.1 Leptonychotes weddellii
CTACTACCACCACTACTACTACCACCACTACCACTACTACTACCACCATTACTACTACTATCACCACCACCACTACTACTACTACCACCACTACTACTACCACCACTACCACTACTACTACCACCATTACTACTACTATCACCACCACCACTACTACTACTACTACTACTACTACTACAGCAGCTGCCTGTTTATGTCAGAGCCAATGTATCCATTGTAGAAGAGTCTGACCTTTATCTCTTACAGTCCTTTAAGCCTCA
>NW_027851056.1:0-260 GCF_054177405.1 Leptonychotes weddellii
AATACCCTCTAAGTTGACACAAAAATTGTGTCACACATGTCCATCCCTTGTCACCTTGGCACTCACTCTGTGCATCTCTGTAGACTGTATTTAATTCTCTAATAGAGATAATATGATCATACCCCCCACCCAAAATGATACGACCACTTGCACATAACCAAAATGCGCTAACCCTTTCCCCAGAGGAGGAGGCGAAACAATAGGTCATGTTCACTCTTCTCCTTGATATCCTGTATTGTAAATACCACAATGTAATGTTA
>NW_027851057.1:0-260 GCF_054177405.1 Leptonychotes weddellii
ACTCATAAGCATGTTTTAATTTAAGCACATTTAGATAGTTGTTTTATATAGCCTAGTACTTTTGTTTGATTTTAATTTTATTATTTTTTATTATTTTTTAATTTTAATTCTAATTTATTTATTTTTTAAAAATATTTTATTTAGGGCGCCTGGGTGGCTCAGTTGGTTAAGCGACTGCCTTCGGCTCAGGTCATGATCCTGGAGTCCCGGGATCGAGTCCCGCATCGGGCTCCCTGCTCGGCAGGGAGTCTGCTTCTCCC
>NW_027851058.1:0-260 GCF_054177405.1 Leptonychotes weddellii
CTCTTAACTGTCATTCAAATCCAGTTGTGTCATTAATTAAAAAAACCTTTATTGAAGAAACATATAGTACAGGTCCCAGGTCGTAAGTGATCAGCACGTAATAAGCACCCAGATCAGGAAGTAGGACGTTCCTGGGTCCCAGAGCCCCCGTGGCGGCCTTTGCCGCCGGCTCCTTGCTTTGTGAATTTTTTTTTTTTTTAAGATTTTATTTATTTATTTGAGAGAGAGAGAATGAGAGACAGAGAGCATGAGAGGGAGGA
>NW_027851059.1:0-2040 GCF_054177405.1 Leptonychotes weddellii
GGCTGGGGGTCGAAGCAGGCCCAGCGTTGTTGTCCCTCCTGTGGGTTCCCTTTAGAGCTTCTTGAGCCCGTCGCTGTGGTGAGCGCGTTCTCCGCCCTGAAGCCAGGCGAGGGTCCGCGGTAGCCGAATATTCGCGGCGTGGGGCACCCCTCCTCCCGCGCCGCAACGGGCCCGCGCCTTTCCCCTGCCGGGTGGGCGCATGCTGCGCGGGCAGGGATGCGGAGCCTGGCCGCTTCGCTCTGTCACACGGCTCCACTCGGGCTGGGGCCTCTGGTACAGGAGGGGCCTCTGGTACAGGAGGGGCCTCTGGTACAGGAGGTGCTTTCAACTTAGTTTCTTGGTTGTCTTGCAAGCAACTCTGCGGTGGAGAAGCCATCCTGCAAGCAACTCTGCGGTGGAGAAGCCATCCTGCCGCCCTGTGCGCTCCCCGGGTCCGCTGTGGGACCCCCGGAGCACTCGAGGTCCACCACCAGGTGCCCGTTTGCAGTAGCCTCTGAGCCGGTCCTCCCCGAGGGCGTTTGAGGAGCGGGAGTCGAGTGGGCGAGAGGCGATGCGCTGTTCCAGGGTTGGGTGGGCCCCTCGCCTGGCCGCGTGCGGGAGGACGAAGCTGCGCGCCAGACGATGGCGGTGGTTCCATGGGCTTGTTTTGCAGTTACACCGCTCATGTGAATTACGAGTATCCGTTTCTTGCCCTGCACGGCAAGTGGATGAATTTTCGAAGCAGCGCAGCTTCCCAGTCGAGCCACTGACCCCTGAAGGGGCCCCATGTGCTTACCTGCATCATGGAGTCCCCAGCTCGGCTGTTTGGACGTCTCTGCGAGCCCGCCGAGCCCTGATTTGGGGGATGACGTGCCCTCGATCAGAGAGCATCGGGACCCCGGACGCCCTTGCCGCTGCTCCCCTCGCGCGCTGAGTAGCCACCAGGCACGTCGTTGCGAGTAGGCAAAGACCTCTTTTCGGCGTGAAGCCCGCTGGTTCCCCGCTGGGGCTGAGCACTGTTTTCCCCGTTGTGAACCGTGTTGCTGCGCCCGAGGCAGGGCAGGGTCCCCGGGGCGCACTAGCGAGGGGCCTGCGGTGAGCGTGCGGGTCTCCTTTCCGGGGCCATGGGATCCGTCTCCAGCACCCCCTGCACCGCTGTAGGGGGCTCTTGGCTGTTCCGGGCCTCCAACCTGGTGGGCGGCTAGCGAGCACCGGTGGGGCTACCTCGTTGGGGCTGCTTCCGGGACGTGGCCCCAGAGCCGAGCACAGTAACGGGCCGGTCCCACCGCAGGGGCCACGGCGCGGGGAATTCATGGATACCAAGGCGGGTGTGTGTCCCAGGCATCACAAGACCGCTCCCGTGTACCCTGTTGAGAAGACTGCTCGTTGTCCTGACAGCGACACCGCGTTTAGGTTTTTCCTCCGCCTCCTCGGTGCGTGCGCCCTGGTCTATACCGTCTGGATCCCCGTGTGCGTTTCCTCCTTGTCAACGCTGACTCTCCCGCGTCTGAACAGACGACCCGCCGTGCAGCCCGGCCTAGTGCCGAAGCCAGGCTGCCGCCCGGGTGTGACCCTGGCCTCTCCCCACCAGCTGGTGGTGGCGGGAGTTTTGGGTGCGGTCGGCGCGGTCAGGCGTCACGCTGCGGGCGGGGTGTGCGCCTTGATCCGTGACAGCGCTCCAGGGCTCCGCAGCGGCTGCTGTGGGCGGGGGCTGAGCCTCGAGACGTGCAGGGGTGTCCCTCAGGGACAGCGGTGGTTGTGTGTGCCAGGGGCGCACCCACCGCTTCGTATTTGGGGGGGCCTCTAGGGCACGAAACTCGAGGGCTTCCCGGATGGCTGACTTTACGAAGTGAGTGCTCTCAGTCCGCCGCTGCCGGCCCGAGGCCCTTGTTCTACCCACAGTCTCGTGCCTCCCGGCCTTGCTGCCGACCTGGGAACGCGCCCTCCAGGGCCTCGTTTACCAGGCCCGCTGAGGCTCCCTCGGCGGTGGGGCGGGCAGGGTCGCGTCCGCACACTGCGGGTCCTGAACCGTGGGCACGCCGCTTCCAGGAAGAAGGCTTT
>NW_027851060.1:0-260 GCF_054177405.1 Leptonychotes weddellii
CTTTGTAAAGCAGTAATTTTAGCTGGCTTCAAACTGATAAAAATATCTTATTTTTACCTTAAAATAATCTGTTTACATCAGGAAAAATAAAAACTTAATAACTGTAGGTAAACTTATCCTTTAACAGAATTCCACTGAGTTCCTACGAGAGAATAAATCTAGTTTTCCACAACTGTTCAAAGAGATTTTAAGGCATAATATCTCCTCACAATTTTTCTGAAGTGCACTTTTTACTAACTACTATCAGAGTTAACATGATC
>NW_027851061.1:0-260 GCF_054177405.1 Leptonychotes weddellii
AGACAGGCTACTAAAATGAACCTATCTCTCAGCTCCAACAGTGAGCAATTTATGGTGAATTGGATTCCATCTACACCAGGGGTTTGCAAACTATACTCCACTGATTGTTTTTATATAGCCCCTGCGTTAAGAATGGTTTTCATGGGCACCTGGGTGGCTCAGATGGTTAAGCGTCTGCCTTCGGCTCAGGTCATGATCCTAGGGTCCTGGGATGGAGCCCCACATTGGGCTCCTGGCTGAGCAAGGAGCCTGCTTCTCCC
>NW_027851062.1:0-260 GCF_054177405.1 Leptonychotes weddellii
AAACCCATGGATAAAATTTATAACAAAATTAAGTGACAAGGTATCCCCACCAACCCCAAAACACAAGGAGGAAAGAACAAACAAACAGCTATAGTAACATCTGTATAAGTGATAGCAGAGGGAGCAAGGGAGGTGTCTGAAAGACCAGAAAATATAAGACCACAAAAGAGCCATCCATTATTTCCTGGAAAGTATCACACACCAATCAGAGAATAGTAGCTGAAACGAGGAGGGATTTTACCTTCTCCATTAGCCAGTGA
>NW_027851063.1:0-260 GCF_054177405.1 Leptonychotes weddellii
GATCATTTTCTAGCCCTTTCCTTAACTATGAATTGATTAAATGTTTGTCTCCAACTATAATCAAACTTCTAAGAGAAGAAAGTCCTTTTCTTTGGTCACCATTTTACTTCCTGCACTTAGAAATCTGACCGCCACACAGGACATCCTAATTAAATAGGTGTTGACAGAAGTCATGAATCTAGGAGTTCAGAAAGCCACAATGACTTTGCCTTTAGAAACTTTCTGAGCAGTGGGCAATAATTTCAAGGCAAAACTTCATC
>NW_027851064.1:0-260 GCF_054177405.1 Leptonychotes weddellii
ACTTTGAGAAGTTGCTGTGGCTAATATCAAAGAGGTTGCTGCTTGTGTTCTCCTTTAGGATTTTGATGGATGCCTGTCTCACATTGAGGTCTTTCATCCATTTTGAGTTTATCTTTGAGTATGGTGTAAGAGAATGGTCCAGTTTCATTCTTCTGTATATAGCTGTCCAGTTTTCCCAGCACCCTTTATTGAAGAGACTGTCTTTTTTCCATTGCATATTTTTTCCTGCTTTGTCAGATTATTTGACCATAGAGTTAAGG
>NW_027851065.1:0-260 GCF_054177405.1 Leptonychotes weddellii
GCCCTAGGTTTTATCTCAGATCTACTGAATTAGGATTACTGGGTAAAAAGATCAGATGTAGGGTGCCTGGGTGGCTCAGTCGTTAAGCGTCTGCCTTCGGCTCAGGTCATGATCCCAGGGTCCTGGGATCGAGTCCCACATCGGGCTCTCTGCTCAGCAGGAAGCCTGCTTCTCCCTCTCCCACTCCCCCTGCTTGTGTTCCTGCTCTCACTATCTCTCTCTCTGTCAAATAAATAAATAAAATCTTTAAAAAAAAAAAA
>NW_027851066.1:0-260 GCF_054177405.1 Leptonychotes weddellii
AATATTCACACTAATGGTTAGCTGTAGCAGGTTGACTGGCGGCCCCCAAAAGATAGGGCCGTGTCCTGGAACTTGTAAAGGTGACCTTATTTGGAAAAAAGATCTTTGCAGATGTAATTTAATTAAGGATCTCAAGATGAGATTACCCTGCTTTACCCAAGTAGGCTCTAAATTCAGTGTTGAATGTCTTTATAAGAGTAAACCACAGTGGCTCATTCTGTTAAAGGGCCGGCTCTTGATTTTGGCTCAGGTCATGATCT
>NW_027851067.1:0-260 GCF_054177405.1 Leptonychotes weddellii
CCTGGGTGGCTCAGTTGGTTAGGCAGCTGCCTTTGGCTCAGGTCATGATCCCAGGGTCCTGGGATCCAGCCCCACGTCCGGCTCCCTGCTCAACGGGGAGCCTGCTTCTCCTTCTCCTTCTGCTGGCCGCTCTGCCTTCTTGTGCTCTCTCTGTTAAATAAATAAATAAAATCTTTAAAAAAAACCTTTCAGATAGTATGTTTTCAAATTCTCATTTTTATGCTCAAGATGATAAATAGGCAGCAGTCATTGTATTGGTC
>NW_027851068.1:0-260 GCF_054177405.1 Leptonychotes weddellii
TCCATGAACTTGATTTCAAAATCCCCTTCAGGTCATGAATAAGTTTCCTTTCTCTTTTGCCCTGAGTTCTGAGCCAAGAAACAAATCAAGAACCTTCTTCAGAGTGTACAGATCTAGCCTTGGCATCTTATTCTCTCCTCACTCTGCCCCTTGCAAGGTCATGGCTCAGCGCTGAGGACACTCAGCAAATAAACTGTGTATGCTGTTGCTGCCATAGTTATTATTTAGCTATTCTAACTTTCTAACCAGAAAAAAACAAA
>NW_027851069.1:0-260 GCF_054177405.1 Leptonychotes weddellii
CCACCATACACGCACATGCACACGCGCACACACGCGCACACAGCACTGCCACACACACACGCGCGCACACACGCACACCACTGCCATACACACACGCTCACGCGCACACACGCACACCACTGCCATACACGCACACGCACACACGCACACAGCACTGCCATACACGCACACGCTCACGCACGAACACCACTGCCATACATGCACACGCACACGCACGCACACCACTGCCATACACGCACACGCACACACACTGCACTGCC
>NW_027851070.1:0-2040 GCF_054177405.1 Leptonychotes weddellii
ACAGAAACAGTGACTTTACAGGTAATATAATGGCACCAAATTCATATCTTTCAATAGTTCCTCTGAAAGTAAATGGGCTAAATGCCCCAATCAAAAGACACAGGGTATCAGAGTGGATAAAAAAAAGACCCATCGATATGCTGCCTGCAAGAGACTCATTTTAGACCCAAAGACACCTCCAGATTTAAAGTGAGGGGGTGGAAATCTATTTATCATGCTAATGGACATCAAAAGAAAGCTGGGGTGGCAATCCTTATATCAGACAAATTAGATTTTAAACCAAAGACTGTAATAAGAGATGAGGAAGGACATTATATTATAATTAAAGGGTCTACCCAAGTGTTAGAAGATCTAACAAATGTAAATACTTATGACTCTAACATGGGAGCAGCCAATTATATAAGCCAATTAATAACAAAATTAAAGAAACACATTGATAATAATACAGTAATAGTAGGGGACTTTAACAACCCCACTCAATGCATGGGCAGATCATCTAAGCAGAAGATCAACAAGGAAACAAGGGCTTTGAATGACACACTGGACCCAATGGACTTCACAGATTTATTCAGGACATTCCATCCTAGAGCAACAGAATATGTGTTCTTCTCTAGTGCACATGGAACATTCTCCAAAATAGATCACATACTGGGTCATAAACCAGGTCTCAACCAGTACCAAAAGACTGGGATCATTCCCTGAATATTTTCAGACCACAGTGCCTTGAAAATGGAAGTCAATCACAAGAGGAAATTTGGAAAGAACTCAAATACATGGAGGCTAAAGAGCATCCTACTAAAGAATGAATGGGTCAACCAGGAAATTAAAGAAAAATTAAATAAATTCATGGAAACAAGTGAAAATGAAAACACAACTGTTCGAAACCTTTGAGATGCAGCAAAGGTGGTCCTAAGAGGGAATTATAAAGAAATACAGACCTTTCTCAAGAAACAAGAAAGGTCTCAATACACAACCTAACCTTACACCTAAAGGAGCTGGAGAAAGAACAGCAAATAAAGCCTAAACCCAGCAGAAGTAGAGAAATAATAAAGATCAGAGCAGAAATCAATGAAATAGAAACCAAAAGAACAGTCGAACAGATCAACAAAACTAGGAGCTGGTTCTTTGAAAGAATTAACAAGATTGATAAACCCCTAGCCAGATTTATCAAAAAGAAAAGAGAAAGGACCCAAATAAATAAAATCATGAATGAAAGAGGTGAGATCACAACCAACACCAAAGAAATACAAACAATTATAATATATTATGAGCAACTATATGCCAACAAATTAGGCAATCTGGAAGAAATGGATGCATTCCTAGAGACATATAAACTACCAAAACTGAAACAGGAAAAATAGAAAACCTGAAAAGACCCATAACCGGCAAGGAAATTGAAGCAGTAACCAAAAATCTCCCAACAAACAAGAGCCCAGGGCCAGATGGCTTCCCAGGGGAATTCTACCAAACATTTCAAGAAAAATTAATACTTATTCTTCTGAAGCTGTTTCAAAAAATAGAAATGGAAGGAAAATTTTCAAACTCTTTTTATAAGGCCAGCATTACCTTGATCCCCAAACTAAAGACCCCACCAAAAAGGAGAATTATAAACCAATATCCCTGATGAACATGGATGCAAAAAATCTCACCAAGATACTAGCCAATAGGATCCAACAGTACATTCAAAGGATTATTCACCACGACCAAGTGGGATTTATTCCTGGGCTGCAAGGGTGGTTCAGCATCCACAAATCAATCAATGTGATACACTACGTTAATAAAAGAAAGGACAAGAACCATATGACCCTCTCAATAGATGCAGAAAAAGCATTTGACAAAGTACAGCATCCTTTCTTGATTAAAGCTCTTCACTGTGTAGGGATAGAAGGAACATACCTTGATATCATAAAAGCCATTTATGAAAAGCCCACAGCGAATATCATTCTCAATGGGAAAAACTGAGAGCCTTTCCCCTAAGGTCAGGAACACAGCAGGGATGGCCATTATCACCACACAGTACTAGAAGTCCTAGCCACAGCA
>NW_027851071.1:0-260 GCF_054177405.1 Leptonychotes weddellii
AGTGTCTATGAAATATTAAACCTCATGAGATTTCACAAAAAGTTGAATGTGTTAGCTTTTTGGGGGGATATTGGGGATCTCACAATATGTCAATGGCCACCTTCCCATTTATCAGCGCTTGGTGGACACTGAGCAGTGGCAGCCACTTCCTTGACTATAGTTTCTGTTTGCCCCTCTTGATGCACTTATGTCTCCAATTTGTTCCTTTGGGTTTGGGTTTTCCATGCCTGATTTAAAGGTCTGAGGGTGAAGGTAGAGCC
>NW_027851072.1:0-260 GCF_054177405.1 Leptonychotes weddellii
AAATTGTGCAGAGACTTCATGAGAAAATATATTTAGTTTGAGGATAAGATCAAGATACTTTATTTTGGAAAAATATCAAACTATATTAAGGGAGAATGGCAGTTCCCACTTTCTATAATGATACTAAGTTATATAATCTGAAATTGTAGAAATTACGTTTGAATATGTTGACATTTATTTTTTGAAATGGGGTGAGACTCAGTCCTATTTTTCATTTTGTGTTTTTTTTTATTGCAGAAGTCAACCATTGTATAAACAAC
>NW_027851073.1:0-260 GCF_054177405.1 Leptonychotes weddellii
CTTGGGTCCCTGCTCCTCAGTGCGCCCCCAGAGAAAAGCAGTCAGTCACTCCCGTCTCCCCGGTCTCTGGCCGCACTCCGTGCTCACCCGGTCTGTGACCGAGCATTTCTATCTCTGGCACCCGACTCAGTGTGGAGTACCCAAACCCCGCAGATCCCTGCGGTGCGCTCCCATGCTGCTCCTTCAGGGGGAGGAAGGGCAGTCTCCCCAGATCTGCCACTTGTTGGGTCCCTGCTGGAAGAGCAGTGGCCCAACTGTGC
>NW_027851074.1:0-260 GCF_054177405.1 Leptonychotes weddellii
AGTGCTATGGCCGGAAGGGCTGGCTCTGGGGCAGGAGGTGGAAGTGCCCTGGGTCCTGGGCGGGGGACCAGGTAACTGGCCTCCACACACCCCTATGGGGAAGAGGTCAGAGACCGTAGGCGTTTGACTGTCAGCTGCTCTGACCCCCTATTTTACAGATGGGCAAACTGCAGCCCAGAGAGGAGAAGGGACCCACACGGTAACAGAGTGTGTCCCAGAACCCAGGCTTCGTGGTGGCTCAGCCCTGTGCTTTTTCTGTC
>NW_027851075.1:0-260 GCF_054177405.1 Leptonychotes weddellii
ACATACCTCCAGGAACTCACAACTGTCTTAATGTTAATGCTTTGCTAGAGGCTTAACAGTAGCCTAGGCCTCCAGGATCCTGTAAGTCTTCCTTAGCATGTGAAAATGCTTTTGGAAACTTCTTTTGTCTTTACCCCTCACCCTTAACTTAAAAGTATATAATCAGGGCACCTGGGTGGCTCAGGTCATGATCCCAGTGTCCTGGGATCAAGCCCCCCATTGGGCTCCCTGCTCAGTGGAGGGCCTGCTTCTCCCTCTCC
>NW_027851076.1:0-260 GCF_054177405.1 Leptonychotes weddellii
GGAAGGCCCGGAAGCCAGAAACACCCAGCTCATCACTCCCGAACCCCTCACCCCAGAAACGCGGGTGCTAACGGGTGTTGGTGGCTGCTTTAAGTCCCAGTCCTCAAAATAGTGCGAATCCTCTCTCCCCAGCGTCCAGTCAGTGACCAGGAGCCACCTTGGGGTAGGGATGGAGGAGTCCTTCCCATAGGCTCCTGCCAAGCCCTCCTTCCTCCCAGGGACCCAGCTCTCCTTCCATCAGTGGGTTTTGGGTTTGGAAA
>NW_027851077.1:0-260 GCF_054177405.1 Leptonychotes weddellii
GAGAGGGGGGAGGGTCAGAGGGAGAAGCAGGCTCCTCGCTGAGCAGGGAGCCCGATGCGGAACTCGATCCCGGGACTCCAGGATCATGACCTGAGCCGAAGGCAGTCGCTTAACCAACTGAGCCACCCAGGCGCCCCAAAATTTATTTTTTATTAGAAGTTTAAAAATGAAAGAATGAAGTAACATTAACACTCTTTGAAGATGATATAATTGAACAATTGGAAAATCCAAGATAAGTTATAAGTGAAAAAAATAACGTA
>NW_027851078.1:0-260 GCF_054177405.1 Leptonychotes weddellii
TCACTCAGCCTAAAACCCTTCAGATCCATTCATGGTTTAGCAAATGGCAAGATCTCCTTCTTAATTACCACTGAATAATATTCCATTGTGTTTGTGTGCTCCATGTTTTTTTTAACCATCTGTCAGAAGACCTTTAGATTGCCCCTGTCTTGGCCATTGTAAATAATGTTGCAGTGAACAGGGGGATGCATATATCTTTATTTATTTATTTATTTATTTAATGCAGTGTTCCATGATTCATTGTTTGTGTATAACCCCCA
>NW_027851079.1:0-260 GCF_054177405.1 Leptonychotes weddellii
ATTGTATTGCCTGTAAAGTCCCTGTTTCTGTAGATTGTCACGGTTTCTGGTCGTTGTGACACTTGGGTTCTCTCTTCAGTTACAGAATCCCCCTAAGTATTTCTTGCAGGGCTGGCTTGTTGGTCACATATTCTTTCAGTTTCTGCCTGTCCTGAAAGCTCTTTATCTCTCCATCCATTCTGAATGACAGCCTTGCTGGGTAAAGTATTCTTGGCTGCATGTTCTTTTCATTCAGTACCCTGAATATGTCTTGCCAGCCC
>NW_027851080.1:0-260 GCF_054177405.1 Leptonychotes weddellii
CGCTGAGCAAGGAGCCCGATGCGGGGCTCGATCCCAGGACCCCGGGATCATGACCTGAGCTGAAGGCAGACGCTTAACAACTGAGCCAGCCAGCCTCCCCTATTACCTTTGTTTTTATATAATTTATTAAATTGTAAGTTTATATAATTTGATTTTTAACAATGGCGAAGTTCAACAACCAGCTCACAGATTTCCTGGAGGTTTTGCCTTCAACTCTCACGAGCTGGTATGAGTCGGCTCCAGAGCACCCCGACTCATAA
>NW_027851081.1:0-2040 GCF_054177405.1 Leptonychotes weddellii
TATTAAAGAGGGCACGTACTGCATGGAGCACTGGGTGTTATACGCAAACAATGAATCATGGAACACTGCATCAAAAACTAATGATGTAATGTATGGTGATTAACATAACATAATAAAATTAAATTTAAAAAAGGGAAAAAATATTTGCCAATGGTATCAAACTAAAAAAATAAAAAGACTGTGTAAGATGCTATGTTAAATACTTAACATGCATTATCTTATTTAATATAATCACCTCATTTCCTCCCGAAGATGGGAAATCAGAATCTTAAAGAGATTAAATAAGCCTCATTCCATAAGCCACTAAACGGCAAAGCTGGTATTTGAACCCAGGGAGCCTGGCTTTAGCACCTGAACAGTTAATCAGTAAGCTGTGTGTTCAAATCACTACAGGATATAGTACTAGCTCTCTTTGATCACTATACTTTTATTAGTTCAGTGTATAAGAGCACTGAAAATCATTTAAAGGTTTTCCTGTAACCTAGAATCATAACTAAAAAATGATTGATTGATTAGAAAGAAAGAGCGCAAGTGGGAGGGGCAGAGAGAGAGAGAGAGAGAACCCCGGGCAGACTCTGCTGAGTGCAGAGCCCAAGGTGGGGCTCATTCCGATACCCTGAGACCATCATGACCTGAGATGAAACCAAGAGCCAGACGCTCAACTGACTGCACCACCAAGGCACCCCTAGAATCGTAACTTTTTATTACAAGCTTCAATTGCCCAACTTTCCACATATAAAGTACATTGTTTCTTTTTCCTTTCCTGTTCCTTTTTTATTGTCCCATAAATCAAGAATGACTGTTACTTGAAAGAAGATTCCAACGTTCACATTCTGAAGTAAGAGGTTGGTATTTTACATCTGGAATAAACCTTAGTTCCACCCCCAAAACAAGCAAACAGAAGTGGCAGAGCTCTCTGTTAACTGGGCTTTCTGCTACTGAACACTGCCGTCCATAGAAATGACTCATCAAAAAACTGGGATTGAGGACATTTTTTCTGAAATCTATACTTACAGATTAATAACGTATTTTGGAGATTGGTAAATTTTTTTTTTAAAGATTAATTTATTTGAGAGAGAGAGATAGTGACAGAGATAGTGACAGAGATAGTGAGAGAGATCAAGAGTGGGGAGGAGAGGGAGAAGCAGGTTCCCTGCCATTGCGGGGCTCGATCCCAGGACCCAGGGATCATGACCTGAGCAGAAGGCGGACACTTATCCAACTGAGCCACCCAGGAGCCCCTTGAGATTGGTATATTTTCTATGACGCATATTAAAACAAAACCTTTTATTGGACTTTAATTTTTCTATTGCTCTCATTTCTAAAACATCTTCATCTCATTTGCTTTTTGTTTGAGAGAGAGAGAGTGTGCCATTGGGGGTGGGTGGGTAGAGGGGCAGGGAGAGACAATCTTAAAGCAGGCTCCAAGCTCAGCGCTGAGCCCAACACGGGGCTTGATTTCACAACTGTGAGATCATGACCTGAGTCAAAATCACGAGTTGGATGCTTAAGCGACTGAGCCACCTAAGCGCCCCTCATTTGCTTTTTATTATTTTACTAAACTAACAAAATGTGCATGTCTGCTATGCGGCAGGCATCAGTATCAACAGGTAGATCTAAATTTTTTTTTAACAACTAAAAGGGATTAAGGGAATAAATGGTATAGATCTGGAAGAGGTAAACAGGCCTGGGGCATTTGATCAGGTATTTGCCTGAATTGTTTAGGACCTAGTTTATTTTAATCCAATTTAGAATTAAATTTGTGATTACAGTTTAATCCTAAATTGATTTAGTCAAAACATTATTTTAATGCATAGACCAACTTCTCCGAAATTTTGAAGCTAGCACTTCCTCTTTCTCTAGACACTGTGAGGGGATGTTATATGAGCAAGATGGGGATTGGGGAGGAAGTATCAAACTTTAGCCAAAGGGTTAGAAATCAGGGGCACCTGGGTGGCTCAGCTGGTTAAGTGCAGACTTCTGATTTCAGCTCAGGTCATGATCTCGGGGTAATGAGCTTGACCCCCCACCCCCCGAAAA
>NW_027851082.1:0-260 GCF_054177405.1 Leptonychotes weddellii
CAGCTGTGAGGGGTGCCTGGGGGGCTCAGGCGGTGAAGCTTCTGCCTTCTGCTCAAGTCATGGTCCTGGGGTCCTGGGATTGAGTCCTGAGTCGGGTTCCCTGCCCAACAGGGAGTCTGCTTCTCCTTCTCCCTCTGCCCCTACCACCCCCATGCTCTCTTTCTCTCAATCTGATAAATAAATAAAATCTTAAAAAAAAACTGATTTGCAGCTATGGAGAAGAATGCACAGTGGGGGCTCTGTAAGGTGTTTGCAGATGG
>NW_027851083.1:0-260 GCF_054177405.1 Leptonychotes weddellii
TCATGGTTCGTTTCCCCCTCCGATTTCCCACCCTTCATCCTTCCCCTCCTGCTATCTTCTTTTTTTTCCTTAACATATATTGCATTGTTTCAGAGGTACAGATCTGTGGTTCAACAGTCTTCCACAATTCACAGCGCTCACCATAGCACATACCCTCCCCAGTGTCTATCACCCAGCCACCCCATCCCTCCCACCCCCATGACTCTAGCAACCCTCAGTTTGTTTCCTGAGATTAAGAATTCCTCATATCAGTGAGGTCA
>NW_027851084.1:0-260 GCF_054177405.1 Leptonychotes weddellii
AAACCAAGATCCCATTAACTTGGCTGGTCATGATACCGAGTGACCATCTCCAAAGGCTTTTGTGTTTGTTTTCTAAAACTATTCTTGCTCAGTCACTCTTTTTGCATCCTGTACTCGATGCAGTTGTTTTTTGAACTTGGTTGCAGGATTTTACGCGTAGTCCTGTTAAACTTTGCCTGCCTTGGGCTGAGTGAGCCAGTGACCGCCCCCATGCCTCAGGGAGGCCTTTGGAAACCACGTGGGGTGTCATCACGGTTGGG
>NW_027851085.1:0-260 GCF_054177405.1 Leptonychotes weddellii
CAGCTGTGAGAAGCACATTTATGCTCTGCTCATCACATGCCTTAAGTCAGTTCAGCCCTCTCTCCATCTATAAAACCTCTTCTGTCTCTCCCAGTCCAAACTGACTGTGCCCCCCTCCCCAACACAACGCCCCTAGTCCCTACTTCAACCCATACTATTATTATCTCTCTCTATCTCTCTCTCATTTGTTTTTTTTTTTAATTTTTTTATTCTTATATTATCCCCATACATTACATCATCAGTTTTAGATGTAGTGTTCC
>NW_027851086.1:0-260 GCF_054177405.1 Leptonychotes weddellii
GAAATAGAATAAAGTGTCTAGAAATAGGCCCACATTATATGGAACTTTGGTATATGACCAGAGAGTCATGACAGATCAGTGAGGGAAGGAGGGACTGTTCAGTAAATCGAATTGGAACCCGTGGTTTATCCATATCAAAACAAAGTAAAATCCCCATCTCCCACTGGATGGGTTTTCCAGGGCTGCCATAGCAAATTACTTTTTAGTTTGCTGTAGGCTGATGACATTGTTTATCTGTATCTTCTTTGATTTTTTTTTTA
>NW_027851087.1:0-260 GCF_054177405.1 Leptonychotes weddellii
AAGGCAGTATGGTAATGAATACCAAAGGCCTTAAAATATTGTTCCAATAATTCTGCCCAATAATTATGCCTGTTCCTGAGATGATCAGAAATGTGCATCAAGATTCCTATCCACAAAAGAGCCAAAATGTCCATCGA
Source organism: Leptonychotes weddellii (assembly GCF_054177405.1). Classification (NCBI taxonomy): domain Eukaryota; kingdom Metazoa; phylum Chordata; class Mammalia; order Carnivora; family Phocidae; genus Leptonychotes; species Leptonychotes weddellii. The sequence goes on from NW_027851087.1 coordinate 138, forward strand.
CAGATGACTGGATAAAGAAGATGTGGTATATATACACAATGGAATATTATGCAGCCATCAAACGGAATGAGATCTTGCCATTTGCAACGACGTGGATGGAACTGGAGGGTATTATGTTGAGTG
>NW_027851088.1:0-260 GCF_054177405.1 Leptonychotes weddellii
AAAATAAGAATACACCTGCACTTGGGTTGTTGGGATCTGTGTAAATGCTGTATGAACGAAAACCGCAGATGTGACAGTAAAAATATGTTGCGGCCTCTTCTATGAACCGGTCCTCATGGAACCCAGTAACTGCAAATGATACAGGGGGTCCTTTAGAAATAGTTCCTCTTCTTGCACGTTTTTGGTAAAGCTTAAAAAACCTCTCATAGATTCATGGCATTACCTTGTGGTATTTTCTGACAGTGTGAATTTTCTTCTTC
>NW_027851089.1:0-260 GCF_054177405.1 Leptonychotes weddellii
CTTAGTCATTATTGTTTTTGAAGCTCACACATTTTATCTGTGGGAGCTACTTCAAGTTTTCTTTTTTTTTTTTTTAAAGATTTTTTATTTATTTATTTGAGACAGAGAGAATGAGAGACAGAGAGCATGAGAGGGAAGAGGGTCAGAGGGAGAAGCAGACTCCCCGCCGAGCAGGGAGCCCGATGCGGGACTCGATCCCAGGACTCCAGGATCATGACCTGAGCCGAAGGCAGTCGCTTAACCAACTGAGCCACCCAGGC
>NW_027851090.1:0-260 GCF_054177405.1 Leptonychotes weddellii
ATGCCTGACTGGGGAAGAGTATCACTTGGTAATCATCCACTTAAAATGTTAAGATGCTTTATTTTCAAGATACCAGGCATTTAAAACGTAAACTCCTTAATGGTCAATGCTTTACAGTTTTGGATTCTTTCTTCTCAATTAATCAATAAAAGCTCATTTTGGAAAAATGAAGAGCTGGCTGGCCACGCTGCTTTAATTAGTATCAGAGGCACCAATACAATGCATTAATTAAATAAAATGCATCACCTGACTTCCTGATA
>NW_027851091.1:0-260 GCF_054177405.1 Leptonychotes weddellii
CTCGGACCCAGACCTCTCTGGGCTTGAAGCAGGCTTGCCAACTCCCAGAATTCGGGGTCCCGGCTGCTGAGACACAGGTGTGAGATGGGCAGGGGTCCCTGAGGCACCTCCTCCCCAGTGCAGGGGAGCACGTGGGGAAGGCGGCTCACCCGAGGTAATGGGCTCTTCTTCCTGGAGCTGGGACCAGGTCACAGGGCAAGAGCAGGGAAGAAATCAGGGATCCAGGATCCGGCTGGGCATCTCTGCACCACCGGCTCGCC
>NW_027851092.1:0-2040 GCF_054177405.1 Leptonychotes weddellii
AAAAAAAAATAAATAAAGATTTTATTTATTTATTTGACAGAGAGAGACAGCGAGAGAGGGAACATAAGCAGGGGGAGTGGGAGAGGGAGAAGCAGGCTTCCCGGCGAGCAGGGAGCCCGATGCAGGGCTCAATCCCAGGACCCTGAGACCATGACTTGAGCCGAAGGCAGACACTTAATCGACTGAGCCACCCAGGCGCCCCTCTGACAAATAAATTTTAAAAATTTAAAAAAAAAGAATGAATTAGACCAATTCCATATCATCTGTGCCCCAGGAGACATATCCAGGAATCTTCCTAGCAACACTATGTGTAATAGAAAACACTGGAAGCATTGTAAATGTCCCTTAATTCAACAAATACATAAATTATAATGTATTCATAAAACAGATTACTATATAGCCAAGAAAATGAATGAATTAGATTCTACACATCAGGCGTGCCTGGCTGGCTCAGTTGGTGGAGCATATGACTCTTGATCTTGGGGTATAAGTTCCAGCCCCATGTTGGGTGTAGAGATTACTTAAAATTAAATCTTTAAGGGGCACCTGGGTGGCTCAGTCAGTTAAACCTCTGCCTTCGGCTCAGGTCATGATCCCAGGGTCCTGGGATTGAGCCCCGCATTGGGCTCCCTGCTCAGTGGGGAGCCTGCTTCTCCCTCTCCCTCTGCCACTCCTCCTGCTTGTGCTCTCTCTCTCTCTCTGTCAAATAAATAAATAAAATTTTTAGAAATAAATAAAATAAAATCTTAAAAAAAAGAATTCTATACGTCAACAAGAATGAATCTCAGGAATATAACATTGAATGAAAAAATAAGTTACAGAAAAATATATATACTCTAATTCCTTTTATTTAAAGTTCAAAAACACACAAAACTAAGAAAATACTCTTTGAGGATACAAATATGTAACTATAAAGAAAAGTGAGGGAGAAAGGCAGAAAATTTAGGAGTGTGATTATCTCTGGAGTGAGATGGAAGTTGACGGGATGTGGGAGGGGCACTAGAGTTTCCAAGGTAACAGTAATATTCATTTTAAAAAATTTGTTTAGGGCGCCTGGGTGGCTCAGTTGGTTAAGCGACTGCCTTCGGCTCAGGTCATGATCCTGGAGTCCCGGGATCGAGTCCCGCATCGGGCTCCCTGCTCGGCAGGGAGTCTGCTTCTCCCTCTGACCCTCCTCCCTCTCATGCTCTCTGTCTCTCATTCTCTCTCCCTCAAATAAATAAAATCTTTAAAAAAAAAAAAAAGACTCTTTAAAAAAAAATTTGTTTATTTTACAGAGAGAGAAAGAGAGAGAGTGTGTGCGCATGCAGGAGAGGGGCAGAAGGAGAGAGAATCTCAAGCAAACTCCCCACTGAGCGTGGAGCCCGATGCAGGGCTCGATCTCATGACCCTGAGATCATGAGCCAAAATCAAGAGTTGGACACTCAACTGACTGGCCCCAATAATATTCATTTTTAAAAACTGGTTTTGGGTGCAGGAGTTTTGTTGTATCATTGTTTTTTATACCTTATGCATATTTGTATAAGTATTCTTTTTTACATACTTAATACAAACAATTAAAAAAAACCCTGTCCCATCTAATACCAACTGCTATAAATTACACAATAGTGTAATAATAGGGCGCCTGGGCGCCTGGGTGGCTCAGTTGGTTAAGCGACTGCCTTCGGCTCAGGTCATGATCCTGGAGTCCCTGGATCGAGTCCCTGGATCGAGTCCCGCATCGGACTCCCTGCTCGGCAGGGAGTCTGCTTCTCCCTCTGACCCTCCCCCCTCTCATGTGCTCTCTCTCTCTCTCATTCTGCCTCAAATAAATAAATAAAATCTTTAAAAAAAAAATTAAAAAAAAAAATAATAGGGCGCCTGGGTGGTTCAGTCAGCTAAGGGTTTGACTCTTGATTTCCACTCAGGTCATGATCTCAGGGTCCTGAGATCAAGCCCTGTGTGGGCTCTGTGCTGAGCATGGAGCCTGCTTAAGATTCTCGTTCTTGCTCTCCCTCTCCCTCTGCAACAGCCCCCACCTGTGCCCCCCTGCTCGCACGC
>NW_027851093.1:0-260 GCF_054177405.1 Leptonychotes weddellii
AAAAAAAGAAATCTCTGCCTGCAGGGTGACACTCAGGTGTGGCCCCTTGCCCTGTAGCAGCATTAGCTTATTTAATCCTCGCAACAGATGCCCTCCCCTTACAGATGAAGAAGCGGGCTCGGAGCCGCTAAGACACGTGGTCAAGGTCATATAGTGAGAACGGCATTGACCCCCGAAGCCACACTCTTCTTTGCACCAGGCTGCCTCCAGCCAAGCCGTCCCCGCCTTCAAGCGCGTCCCCTGCGGGAGCTGGGCTGCGC
>NW_027851094.1:0-260 GCF_054177405.1 Leptonychotes weddellii
AACTAATGATGTAATGTATGGGGATTAACATAAGAATAAAAAAAATTAAAATTAAAAAAAAAAAAAAATCTTGATTGAGCCATCCATTTCTTTTTAAAATCTCCAGTCACAATTTCTGTTTTGTTTATTTATTTTTAGTAATCTCTGCTCCCAACGTGGGGCTGGAACTCACGACCCTGAGGTCAAGAGTCACACAGTCCACCAGCCAGGTGCCCCTGATGTTTCTTAAAGTCATGGCTGATCCTTTTTTTTTTTTTCAT
>NW_027851095.1:0-260 GCF_054177405.1 Leptonychotes weddellii
GGCTCAGTAGGAATGCAGCATTGACAGTTAACCATGTTATAGTTGGTAGGTTGTTTTAGTCAAGCTGTCCGTGTTTTCCCCTCCCCTCTGGTGATTGCACTGAGCAAGACCAGAGGCTGTGGGTCTTGGGACTGGGCAAGTCATAGAGGTCTCCTTGCCGTACGCTTTTCATAGATGTGTTTTATTTTAATTTTTTTTTTAAGGGATATATATATTTTTTTAATTTTTTAAAGATTTTATTTATTTATTTGACAGAGAGA
>NW_027851096.1:0-260 GCF_054177405.1 Leptonychotes weddellii
ACCTTTTTAAGGAACCTATTTAATATATAAAGGTTCACCAAAGCATTTTTCCCCGTAACGATCTATCGTAGAAACAAAACACATGAGAGTTCATACGGTATTAAAAATCTTTAGATTCTTATCACTGTGTATCATTTTCAAAACTAAAGAATTTTTTTAAAGATTTTATTTTTATTATTTATTTGACAGAGAGACACAGCGAGAGAGGGAACACAAGCAGGGGGAGTGGGAGAGGGAGAAGCAGGCTCCCTGCAGAGCGG
>NW_027851097.1:0-260 GCF_054177405.1 Leptonychotes weddellii
CCCCTCCCCTCTAGAACCCTCAGTTTGTTTTTCAGAGTCCATCGTCTCTCATGGTTCGTCCACCCCTCCGATTTCCCCCGCTTCATTCTTCCCCTCCTGCTACCTTCTTCTTCTTCTTTTTTTTTTCTTAACATATATTGCATTATTTGTTTCAGAGGTACAGATCTGAGATTCAACAGTCTTGCACAATTCACAGCGCTTACCAGAGCACATACCCTCCCCAGTGTCTATCACCCAGTCACCCCATCCCTCCCACCCCA
>NW_027851098.1:0-260 GCF_054177405.1 Leptonychotes weddellii
TAAAAAAAAAAAAAAGATTTATTTATTTATTTATTTATTTGACAGAGAGAGATACAGCAAGAGAGGGAACACAAGCACGGGGAGTGGGAGAGGGAGAAGCAGGCTTCCCGCTGAGCAAGGAGCCCGATGTGGGGCTCAATCCCAGGACCCTGGGATCACCATGACCTGAGCCGAAGGCAGACGCTTAACGACTGAGCCACTCAGGTGACCCTACATTTGTGCTTTTAATTATTCCTATATCTCTAAGTATTGTCCTAACA
>NW_027851099.1:0-260 GCF_054177405.1 Leptonychotes weddellii
TCTCCCTCTGCCTCTCTGTCTCTCATGAATGAATAAATAAAAATCTTTAAAAAAAAAAAACTGTTGCAGACTGAACGAGAAGATCGTGCCCCGTCGACATGATAGAGAGTTACTAAGTAACACTCACAAGTGATCAATAAAGAAATACCCGTTTGCATCTATTATTTAGAAATTCTGATGTCAATGCTGGGAGACACAGCCAAAGCACCAAAAGCGAGCTTCTCTGAGCAGCAGGGGCGGCTGCCTCGAGCCCCACAAGA
>NW_027851100.1:0-260 GCF_054177405.1 Leptonychotes weddellii
TCCATGAACTTGATTTCAAAATCCCCTTCAGGTCATGAATAAGTTTCCTTTCTCTTTTGCCCTGAGTTCTGAGCCAAGAAACAAATCAAGAACCTTCTTCAGAGTGTACAGATCTAGCCTTGGCATCTTATTCTCTCCTCACTCTGCCCCTTGCAAGGTCATGGCTCAGCGCTGAGGACACTCAGCAAATAAACTGTGTGTGCTGTTGCTGCCATAGTTATTATTTAGCTATTCTAACTTTCTAACCAGAAAAAAACAAA
>NW_027851101.1:0-260 GCF_054177405.1 Leptonychotes weddellii
AAAAAGTGCTCAATATCACTCAGCATCAGGGAAATACAAATCAAAACCTTAATGAGATACCACCTCACACCAGTCAGAATGGCTAAAATTAACAAGTCAGGAAATGACAGATGTTGGCGGGGATGTGGAGAAAGGGGAACCCTCCTACACTGTTGGTGGGAATGCAAGCTGGTGCAGCCACTCTGGAAAACAGTATGGAGGTTCCTCAAAAAGTTGAAAATAGAGCTACCATATGACCCAGCAATTGCACTACTGGGTAT
>NW_027851102.1:0-2040 GCF_054177405.1 Leptonychotes weddellii
ACAGACCTCTGCTCAGATGCATTTTAAACCATAATCCAAGTGGTTTCTACCTTCATTCTGGAGCTTGTAACAGCAAAGTGCATAAAATGGGAAGATGAAGAAAAATAAATCCAAAAGTGATGGGTTTTCTGTCTCTTCTCTTTGGAGAAGGAGGAAGTAAAATACTGTTATTTTTAATTTATTTTACTTAATCTTTCATTTGGTAATTGTTTTTGCCCTAATGGAAGAAGACAAGGAAGAGAAAGATGACTATATTAAGAAAATAGAAGTGTGTATATTTATGCTTTTAATATCAATTACTATGTGTATTTCTGCTTTTAATATCAATTATTTTACTTAAGCCTCTTAATTAATTTAAACAGACTAAAATTTTCTTAGTAATTTCTTAAAATCCTGTCCTTTTAATGGCATAGTAAGTACAAACGGAGCAAACCAACAAAAAGGAGAATAAAAAAGCAACAAGGAATTGTTACTTCCCACAACTTAGTAGTTTTTCTTTCTTTGGAGGAAGAACAATACAGGCCTCTCCCATTGCCTATGATTTATTTATCTTTTAAAAACGGAAGTAGAAAAGCACAGAGAATAAACATGCTTAATGTGAGAAGAGTAACCCTGCCATGAAGTATGACTTTTTGAATGGATGAAAGCTTTCAGTGTTTGTACTTTTGATGCACAAAAGAATTATGGTAAAATTAAAATAAATGTAAATTTGAATAAAATGAACAGATTTTTAAATATTGTCAAAAGATATTGTAGACCCTCCTTATCTCCTCTGTGACCTGTTTTCTACGGCCTGAAGTGGATGAAACCTTTTAACAAAGATTTTTCCACACTGCTCCTACACTGAGACTCTCTTCTTGAGACTACTGTTTTGTAGGTGTGCGGGCACGATGTGAATTAATCCACTCTGGTGAAAATGAGCCTGCACAATGGAGGGAGCAGCTGGAAGGACTGCAGGCGTTCAGCGGGCGTGATTCAGCTCAAGCAGGCCCACAGCTCAGCTCTGCAGCAGTATACCAGCCCCTAGGAGAATCACCTGGACATAAATGCAACTGAATTTAATCAGGAAGGCCTTGAATTTTGGAGTCAATCTCCCAGAAAATGCCAAATTAAATGGAAAATTACTCTGGTGTACCTTGAAGACAGCTTCCCACTTAGGAAATCAACCTGCAGAAGGAGCTTCTTTCTATACTGATAAAGCTTCCTGTGTGTCCTCAACACCATACAAGTAACAGGACCGCAAATAATGGTGTGGAAATAGTAGTTGTATGGTATGGCGGCAGAAAAACTAGGAGGAGTAAGTGGAAGACTAGCTGAGTACACTCAAAGGTCTATCTCCTAAAACACTGACGTGTGACAATATGAGTTCTTCCATTTGGGGATGATGAGAAATAACCCCATAGTTTTTTGTTACATTTGTTTTTATTTAAGGTTCTTTTTTTTTTTTTTTTAATTCATCATTTGCGTATAACACCCAGTGTTCCATGCAATTCATGCCCTCCTTAAAACCCATCACCGGGCTAACACATCCCCCCCGAACCCCCCTCCCCTCTGAAACCCTCAGTTTGTTTCTCAGAGTCCATAGTCTCTCATGGTTCGTCACCCCCTCCAATATCCCTCACTTCATTTTTCCCTTCCTTTCATTTGGTAATTGTTTTTGTCCTCCATGTTATTCCTTATGTTCCACAAATAAATGAAACCATATGATAATTGACTTTCTCTGCTTGACTTATTTCACTTAGCATAATCCCCTCCAGTCCCATCCATGTTGATGTAAAAGTTGGGTATTCATCCTTTCTGATGGCTGAATAATATTCCATTGTATATATGAATCACATCTTCTTTATCCATTCCTCTGTTGAAGGGCATCTCAGCTCTTTCCACAGTTTGGCTATTGCGGACATTGCTGCTATGAACATTGGGGTGCATATGGCCCTTCTTTTCACTGCATCTGTGTCTTTGGGGTAAATACCCAGGAGTGCAATTGCTGGGTCATAGGGTAGCTCTATTTTTAATTTTTTGAGGCACCTCCACACTGTT
>NW_027851103.1:0-260 GCF_054177405.1 Leptonychotes weddellii
AAACAACGGGGGTGAGAATTGATGGCTATGTGTCCAACTTTCCTGCCTCTCAGTGGGAACATTCTAAGGCATGTTTCATGCAGTCACCCAGAGGGTCCCCTCCATGATTGACCCTGATTGTCTCCTGTGCTCATTGGTGACCCTCTTATTGACTTGCCTTGCTACCTTGTCTTCAACCCTCACCAAGCTTCTTTTTTTTTTAATTTTATTTTATTATGTTGTGTTAATCACCATAGATTACATCATTCGTTTTTGATGTA
>NW_027851104.1:0-260 GCF_054177405.1 Leptonychotes weddellii
CCTAACTCAGGAGGGGATGACTTCTGGGGACTCTGGGAGAGATGCTTTCTCTTCTCCCGGGACGGCTGTTTGGAGTGACACGCTCTCTTTTGCTATATGTGAATCAGTAAGTGCTGAGTCCTTGGAGCTCTTGGTGGTCCTCAAAAGGAGCAACAATGGGACAAAGCAGGTGCAAGAGAAGGGAGAGTGGAGGCCACGAAGAAAGGGATCCTTGGTGACTGAAGACTCAACTGAAGGCTCTTCAGTTATGTAAGCCAAAA
>NW_027851105.1:0-260 GCF_054177405.1 Leptonychotes weddellii
CCTGGGTGGCTCAGTTGGTTAAGCGATTGCCTTCGGCTCAGGTCATGATCCTGGAGTCCCAGGATCGAGTCCCGCATCGGGCTCCCTGCTCGGCGGGGAGTCTGCTTCTCCCTCTGACCCTCCTCCCTCTCATGCTCTCTGTCTCTCATTCTCTCTCTCTCTCTCAAATAAATAAATAAAATCTTTAAAAAAAAAAAAAAATTTCACAGCATACCAGCGAAGGTTGTGATGCCCAGCTGAGAGGATGCTTCACAGGCCCA
>NW_027851106.1:0-260 GCF_054177405.1 Leptonychotes weddellii
ACATACCTCCAGGAACTCACAACTGTCTTAATGTTAATGCTTTGCTAGAGGCTTAACAGTAGCCTAGGCCTCCAGGATCCTGTAAGTCTTCCTTAGCATGTGAAAATGCTTTTGGAAACTTCTTTTGTCTTTACCCCTCACCCTTAACTTAAAAGTATATAATCAGGGCACCTGGGTGGCTCAGGTCATGATCCCAGTGCCCTGGGATCAAGCCCCCCATTGGGCTCCCTGCTCAGTGGAGGGCCTGCTTCTCCCTCTCC
>NW_027851107.1:0-260 GCF_054177405.1 Leptonychotes weddellii
AACATATTATTATCAATATGACTCTTTATTTTGGTTAACAATTGGCTTATGTAGCTGGTTACTCTCATGTTGGGGACATAGATATTTACAATTGTTAGATCTTCTTGTTGGAAAGACCCTTTAAGAATGATATAGTGTACCTTTTTTAAAAGATTTATTTGAGAGAGAGAGAGCACACACAGGAGAGCCAAAGGGAGAAGGAGAGAAGCAGACTCCCCTCTGAGCACAGAGCCCCAAATAGAGCTTGATCTCAGATCATG
>NW_027851108.1:0-260 GCF_054177405.1 Leptonychotes weddellii
ACCTATGACCTAAGGGAAGAAATGGGAACTTTCTGGCTAAGAGAGAAGTGTGGGGATATCCTTGCCTTCCTGGTGGCAGAGGTTGCCTTGTTAGATCCAGAGCTAAGGGAATGGGGAGGAATTGGAGACAAACAGTAAAGTCCTAGGAAGAAATGATCTCTTTCTGAATGAGAATGTTCCCCCTTTTTCTGTCCACAGACTCTATCTCAGGTATGGCAAGACTGTAGGTGTTCTGAGTCATTTCAACCTTCTCCACTTCC
>NW_027851109.1:0-260 GCF_054177405.1 Leptonychotes weddellii
GGAAGTGGAGAAGGTTGAAATGACTCAGAACACCTACAGTCTTGCCATACCTGAGATAGATTCTGTGGACAGAAAAAGGGGGAACATTCTCATTCAGAAAGAGATCATTTCTTCCTAGGACTTTACTGTTTGTCTCCAATTCCTCCCCATTCCCTTAGCTCTGGATCTAACAAGGCAACCTCTGCCACCAGGAAGGCAACAAGGATATCCCCACACTTCTCTCTTAGCCAGAAAGTTCCCATTTCTTCCCTTAGGTCATA
>NW_027851110.1:0-260 GCF_054177405.1 Leptonychotes weddellii
AGGGCGCCTGGGTGGCTCAGATGGTTAAGCGTCTGCCTTCGGCTCAGGTCATGATCCCAGGGTCCTGGGATCGAGTCCCGCATCGGGCTCCCGGCTCAGCGGGGAGCCTGCTTCTCCCTCTGACCCTCTCCCCTCTCATGCTGTTTCTCTCTCGCTCGCTCTCTAAAAAATAAATAAAATCTTTAAAAAAAAAAAAAAAAAGAAGCATCAGGCCACTCTGGCTGCTGTTCACGTCTTTCCTCGTCACAGCCGCAGGTGCG
>NW_027851111.1:0-260 GCF_054177405.1 Leptonychotes weddellii
CAATAAGGAAAATATGGTACAGAGTATAGAAACTATGAGGTTAAAAAAATGGGTCAAAAAATTTAGATGTATCTGTAATTGCTTGAATATGCACAAACAATATAGTATACACAGGAATGTGTCAATGGAGTTGTAAGTGCGTAGAAGTTTTGAACAGACAGATGTGGGAACCAGCATTAGGAGGGATATTTTTCACTAGATACTTTTTAAAATCTTCTCTTTTTAAACTATAAGAATGTATTACTAATTCATTAAAAAAA
>NW_027851112.1:0-260 GCF_054177405.1 Leptonychotes weddellii
GTCCAGAAGATGTTCACGGAGTGACTATTCGGTTCCAGCTCTGGACTCTGCAGTGTGCATGGAAAGTCTGCTGTAACGTAAGCTTATCATTGCCAGAGCCATGCTCTCCGTGAGAAAGCGGGCAGTTTCTGGAGGAGCAGTATGGCACGCAGGTGTGGATCGGGCAGACTTTCCAGTGTGCCATCGGTTGGTAAAAATGATTCAATTTGTGAATATGTGTTGAGACTTCACCTCGTCATTGGCCATCAGAGGTTATGACA
>NW_027851113.1:0-2039 GCF_054177405.1 Leptonychotes weddellii
AAAAAAAAAAAAAACATGGTTGGGACTGGAGGAGATTATGCTAGTGAAATAAGTCAAGCAGAGAAAGTCAATTATCATATGGTTTCACTTATTTGTGGAACATAAGGAATAGCATGGAGGACATTAGGAGAAGAAAGGGAAAAATGAGGGGGAGGGGGAACTGGAGGGAGAGATGAACCATGAGAGACTATGGACCTGAGAAACAAACAGGGTTTTAGAGGGGAGGTGGGAGGGGGGATGGTTCAGCCTGGTGATGGGTATTAAGGAGGGCACGTACTGCTGGAGCACTAGGTGTTATATGAAAACAATGGATCGTGGATCACCACATCAAAAACTAATGATGTATTGTATGGTGACTAACATAACATAATAAAATTTTAAAAAATTCCTTGTATATTTTGGATAATAGTCTTTTATCAGATATATCTTTTTGCAAATATTTTCTCCCAGTATGTGGCTTGTCTTTAATCTTTACATTGTCATTTGCAGAGCATAGCTTTTTAATTTCAATGAAGTCCAACTTATCCATTTTTTCCTTCATGGGCTGTGTCTTTGGTGTTGTATCTAAAAAGTCACTACCTAAACCCAGAGTCTTCTAAATTTTTTTCTTATGTTATTTTCTAGGAGTTTTATCATTTTGCCTTTTACACTTAGGCCTAAGATTCATTTTGAGTTATTTTTTTAAGGGTATAAGGTCTATGTCTAGGTTCATTTTTCTGCGTGTGGATGTTCATGTCATTATGGTGTATGACATAGATTGATTTTCTTATCCTGCTTGGTCATGGTCTGTAAGTCTTTTAACATGCTGCCAAATGACAGTTTTCTACTATTTTGTTGAAGGTTTTTCCATTCATATTCATAAGCAACATTGACCTGTAGTTTTGTTTTCCCTTGTGATGTCTTTGGCCATGGTATCAGGGTAATATTGCCTCATAGAATACATTCAAAGGTATTTCTTCTTTTTCTGTGTTTTGAGAGAGTTTGAGAAGGATTGGTGTTCATTCTTTAAAGATTTGGTAGAATTCATTAGTGAAGTCATCTTGTCTTGGGCTCTTCTTTGTTGGAAGTTTTTATTTTTATTATCTGTTAAAGATTTATTTATTATTTTAGAGCGAGAGAGAGAGAGTGTGTGCACATGAGCAGGAGGGGCAGAGGGAGAGGGCTCAATTCCATGACCTGAACTGAAACCATGAGTCAGATGCTTAACCAACTGTGCCACCCAGGCACCCCATTTGCTGGAAGTTTTTAGATTGCTGATTCAATCTCTTTACCTATTATAGGTCTCTTCATATTTCCTGTTTCTTCTTGCATTGGTTTCAGTAGTTTGTGTGTTTCTAGGAACTTATATACTTTATCTAGGTTAACCAATTTGTTGGTATACTATTATTCATAGTATTCTCTCTCTTTGCAAAGAAATTGATTCCCTTATAGGGAGAAAGAGGGAGAGAGATTTTAAGGAATTGATTGGCTCACAGAATTGTGGAGCCTGGCAAATCCAAAATGTGGGTAGGCAAGCAGGCAGGTGCCTAGGGAAGAGTCATTGCTGGCAGCTCTAGTCCAAAGCAGTCTGCTGTCAGAATTCCCTCTTCTTCAGAGGGTCATTTTTTTTTCCTGTTTAAGGCCTTCAACTAATTGGATGAGGCCCACCCACAATATGAAGAGTAATCTGCTGATTTAAGTGTTAACTTCATCTAAACAATACTTTTACAGAAACATCTAGAATAATATTTGGCCAAATCTCTAGTAGCATGGCCTAGCCAAGTTGACACATGAAATTAACCACAGCTATTTAGAAATGTGTTGTTTAATTTCCACATATTTATGAGTGTCTAGGTTCCTCTGTCCCCAGGGAGACTGCATCAGAAGAAGGGGGCTCCAGAGTGGCTGTTTCTGGGGAGACCTCCGTAGGTCCTTCACCATCACTCCAGTGATCTTCTTTTTTTTTTTTTTTTTGTTTGTTACTTTTTTTTTTTATTCTTATGTTAATCCCCATACATTACATCATTAGTTCTAGATGAAGTGTTCCATGATTCATTGTT
>NW_027851114.1:0-260 GCF_054177405.1 Leptonychotes weddellii
GCCTCCTGCTTGGCCTCCCCACCTCTTCCGGCTTGGTCTTCTGACAACAGCACTCTGATCGTGGCTCATCCCAGCCCAGAAACCTCCATGGCATCTTCATTAACTGTTAGCATGAAGCCCCGGGCTCCTGTCCTACTCCTGAGGACTCTCCACCGTCTGGCCACAGGCTGCATTTCTTTCCTTTTTTTTTTTTTTTTTTAAGATTTATTTATTTATTTCAGAGAAAGAGAGAGGGAGAGAGGGCGAGGGAGACAAGCAGA
>NW_027851115.1:0-260 GCF_054177405.1 Leptonychotes weddellii
AAATGATAGGGCTCCCAAGGGAGTTAAATGGCAGCCAAGACTTGGGTCTATTGAGGACTGGATTGATGCCAATGTTAACTCTCACCTGTGATTTCCATATGGTTCATAATGTTCCTTCATGCTCACGAAACAGCTTGGGCCCCCTACATCCTAAGTGTTCAATAATGGTCTCCAGCTCTGATTAATCCATGGTTAAACCACTTTCTACATGGGATACAGGGAATATTAATTATGAGCATTGGGAACCAGTATTCTCCCCA
>NW_027851116.1:0-260 GCF_054177405.1 Leptonychotes weddellii
AAAATAAGAATACACCTGCACTTGGGTTGTTGGGATCTGTGTAAATGCTGTATGAACGAAAACCGCAGATGTGACAGTAAAAATATGTTGCGGCCTCTTCTATGAACCGGTCCTCATGGAACCCAGTAACTGCAAATGATACAGGGGGTCCTTTAGAAATAGTTCCTCTTCTTGCACGTTTTTGGTAAAGCTTAAAAAATCTCTCATAGATTCATGGCATTACCTTGTGGTATTTTCTGACAGTGTGAATTTTCTTCTTC
>NW_027851117.1:0-260 GCF_054177405.1 Leptonychotes weddellii
GCCCCCGGCTGGCCCTCCCTGTCCCTGTGCCCAGCCCTCCGGCCCCCTCTGCCCCACTCCCCTGGGTCCTCAGCCACCCCTCCGGTGCCCACCCAGACTCGGCCCTCTGGGCGGTTGCCGCTCCGTGGTGTGGTTGTGATGACCGGCACATGGAAGCAGGGGTGCCCGAGAGCCGAGGGCGGGGCCGGGTGGGGAGGGGCGTGCAGCCCGCGTGGGCCTCTGCTGTCCACGGGCAGCTGTGGCAGGTGCTCCTGCAACGC
>NW_027851118.1:0-260 GCF_054177405.1 Leptonychotes weddellii
AAAGGGGGAGAGAACAAATTTTTTATAATCATAGGGGTGGAGATTACATACATATTGATGAAGAGGGTAGGGGAAATTATGACTATTCATGAGGAAAGATGGAGTATGTGCATGGAGCAAACATATTTGTAACCTACATCCCATGTTCATTTCGGCGTGGTGACTTAACATCAGGACAAAGCAAAATTCAGCCCCTGATGTCAGGACATTGTCTTAGGACAAGGAGAAAGGGCTATGGGCATGCTCCAAGAGCAAATAAA
>NW_027851119.1:0-260 GCF_054177405.1 Leptonychotes weddellii
AAACCAAGATCCCATTAACTTGGCTGGTCATGATACCGAGTGACCATCTCCAAAGGCTTTTGTGTTTGTTTTCTAAAACTATTCTTGCTCAGTCACTCTTTTTGCATCCTGTACTCGATGCAGTTGTTTTTTGAACTTGGTTGCAGGATTTTACGCGTAGTCCTGTTAAACTTTGCCTGCCTTGGGCTGAGTGAGCCAGCGACCGCCCCCATGCCTCAGGGAGGCCTTTGGAAACCACGTGGGGTGTCATCACGGTTGGG
>NW_027851120.1:0-260 GCF_054177405.1 Leptonychotes weddellii
AATTGTGTGGACAGGCCCCTGTCCCCTCTTCCCTGGAAGTCCCTGGGAGGAAGGAGGGCTCGGCAGGAGCCTATGGGAAGGACTCCTCCATCCCTACCCCAAGGTGGCTCCTGGTCACTGACTGGACGCTGGGGAGAGAGGATTCGCACTATTTTGAGGACTGGGACTTAAAGCAGCCACCAACACCCGTTAGCACCCGGGTTTCTGGGGCGAGGGGTTCGGGAGTGATGAGCTGGGTGTTTCTGGCTTCCGGGCCTTCC
>NW_027851121.1:0-260 GCF_054177405.1 Leptonychotes weddellii
ATGAAATGTACTTGTTTTTCATATACTTCACAAAACAAAACAGAGTTATTAATATTTATTAAATAGTTCCTGAATATTTACAAAATCCTTTAGAAATACTTTGAGTTTTAAAAGTTATATTTCATTGTAAAATTTTAAATTTATTTATATGTTTTATTTATGCTATTTTTATTAATAAAATATTATTGATATTAAGGTCGTTTTGGCTCTTTCCAGGCAACTTTGGTATCTAAGATTTTATCTTATAAATTGTACTAAAT
>NW_027851122.1:0-260 GCF_054177405.1 Leptonychotes weddellii
ATTATTGCAATTACTATATAAAACCAAGACATCACAACATAGGAAAGTGATCCTTACGTAGAAACAGAATTTTTTTTCAAATGGAGACATTCATTCCCTACCAAAAGCAAGGCATTTCTATTTTTAACATTATTTTTGAATATTTAAGTTCGATCCAAACCATTTAGCTCTGAAAGAGCAAAATGATGACATTAAAAATTAGCTCTACATCAGGGAATTAAAAACCAGGTCTAAATGAAGGAAAATGATTTAGCTATAAG
>NW_027851123.1:0-260 GCF_054177405.1 Leptonychotes weddellii
GGGGGCGGAGCAAGATGGCGGAGGAGTAGGAGACCTGGATTTCGTCTCCTCTCAGGAATTCAGCTGGATAGGGATCAAACCATTCTGAACACCTACAAACTCAACAGGAGATCGGAGAAAGGAATAGCAACAACTCTCTGAACAGAAAAGCGACCACTTTCTGGAAGGTAGGACGTGCGGAGAAGTGAATCCGAGGCGATATTCGGGAGGATAGACGGCGGGGGAGGGGCCTCCGTCGGCCGCTTCTGGCAAGTGATAGA
>NW_027851124.1:0-2039 GCF_054177405.1 Leptonychotes weddellii
TGGGAGGATGGGTTAGCCTGGTGGTGGGTATTGAGGAGGGCACATTCTGCATGGAGCACTGGGTGTTATGCACAAACAATGAATCATGGAACACTTCATCTAAAACTAATGATGTATGGGGATTAACATAAGAATAAAAAAAAAAGAAAAGAATGCATTTTGTTTGGGATTGTATTTTGCTACCATAGAACAGCAGTCATCTATATTTGAAATAGCAGAAAGGGCATTAGTAATTATTCCTGGGATGAAAGCAGAATCTCCATGTCAGTAAGACAGTTGTTTAGACTTCAGTTTTAATCCTTTTAGTATAAAATGTATATCAGATATGTGAACTGTGGACTGCTTATTAAATATGTTTTTTAAAGGTACACTGACAGATGTCTGGCCAGAGAGAGAGGCCGTTGTCCCTTGAACAGTGATGAGGTACAGACTACCATGATGACTTGGCCACCAAATGAATATAAGAAGTACCTTAATTATTGTGGGTAAAGTAACAACATCTAAAAATCACTCAGAAATTACCTAGAAAACAAACAAGAAGACAAACTAATGTTTACATACATGCATGAATTTCCACCCTAGGTTTCCTCTACGGATCATTTAATAGGCATCTGGAATGAACATAGGTATCACACGCGTCTCATCACAATGGTTTATGAACCATGGTGAAACTGTTTTCCCCTAGAAATCCCCAAGGCAAGGCTGCAGGATGCAGGAAAAGAGCATAGCCAAAATCATCTCATTTCCTTAGCTTTAAATGTACTCCTCTGAAAGCATCCCTCACACAGCTGTTTTTGGCATCCCCATGTCTATCACCTCCCACAGACAGAGGCTGAGATCATTGATGAAAACAGTGTGAACATGGCATGTCATTAGAAAAGAAAATTTGTCTGAGGAAGGCAAGTTAGTCATGTGTATTCTGATTATGGAAGAGTCTCTAGTGTTAGCTGGTAAAATGAGTTAAAATACACACCATACAATTACTACTACTACTACTTAAAAAGACTGATATTAAGGTTTTTGCAATTTCTTCCAGAGAAAGAGTGTGATACATGGTATTGGTTGGAGGTAAATCTACTATACTGAAGTTGGAAAAAGGATTAAGTTAAAGAGTAGATCAAATATTTTTGGTTAGAGGTATCATTAAGGAAAATGTATAACCACATGGTCCTGATATGTTTGGAAATACTCTGTGTCACTTAGTTCAAAATAAAATATCTGAAATCAGTGAACATTAGTCAGTTATAACAGGTGGCTGTCAGCAAGTTACCTGAAGACACTGGCATAATAAAAATGAAGAGACTCCATAGTTTTGACATCTTCTGACAACAAAAGAAAAATAACTGTGTATGGAAGTATGGGAGGATCATGGGCAGAGAAAAATGTCTTAGAACATCCAGAGAAAGGTTTAAGTCTAAGTAGGTGCCTTGAGATTGTCACCTAGAGAATGTGTTGCCTTCAGTGCCTGCCTGTTTTCCCACCAGCTGAGTAACAACTGGGTTAATAAACCACGAGTTTGTGAACTCATACTGTCTCTCAAGGCCCACTTGTCAGCATCGCTGTACGAAGGAAATCAATAATATCATTTATAGGATAGCTTTCATGGGGTGTTAATAATTGTGGCAACTCAATGCCTAGAAAAATCTCTCTACATCTTGCCATTTGCCTCTCTCAATAAGGTAGAATGGAAAGACAACTTGAATTTCATCATATTTTCCAGGAGTCTTAAAGATTTTTAAACCCAATGCCCTCACTGGACAGATGAAGAAACACTGGCTCTAAGAAATTAGCTTATTTGTCTAAGGTCACAGGTAGTTTGCACCAAAATTTTTACCTGGTTCTTAAATCCCAAACCAGTGTACTTTGCACTCTTAGATATTTATCATCAAAAGATCTTTAACCCTCACATTGAGGTCTTTCATCCATTTTGAGTTTATCTTTGTGAATGGTATTAGAGAATGGTCGAGTTTCATTCTTCTGTATATAGCTGTCCAATTTTCCCAGCACCATTTATTGAAGAGACTGTCTTTTTTCCATTG
>NW_027851125.1:0-260 GCF_054177405.1 Leptonychotes weddellii
ACAGGAGTCCATCAAAATCCTAAAAGAGAACACAGGCAGCAACCTCTTCTACCTCAGCCAAAGCAACTTCTTCCTAGAAACATCGCCAAAGGCAAGGGAAGCAAGGGCAAAAATGAACTATTGGGACTTCATCAGGATAAAAAGCCTTTGCACAACAAAGGAAACAGTTGACAAAACTAAAAGACGAATGGGAGAAGGTATTTGCAAACGTCTTATCGGATAAAGGGCTAGTATCCAAAATCTATAAAGAATTTATCAAA
>NW_027851126.1:0-260 GCF_054177405.1 Leptonychotes weddellii
ACATTTATATTTTTTTAATTGTAGGATAGATCATATCCAGGAGACTACATAAAACATGTATGTACAATTTAAGGAATAATTGTAAAGTGAACACAGATGTAACCCCCTCTTGAGGCAAGAAACAGGGGGTGCTGGTTCCCCAGCAGCCCTTCTCCCCATGCCACTTCCAGAATGCAAACACCTCTCCTCCTTCCTTCCCCAAGGGAGATACCAGCTATTCCTACTTTTGTGATGATTATTTACAGGCTTCTCTTTGTGGA
>NW_027851127.1:0-260 GCF_054177405.1 Leptonychotes weddellii
AGACAGGCTACTAAAATGAACCTATCTCTCAGCTCCAACAGTGAGCAATTTATGGTGAATTGGATTCCATCTACACCAGGGGTTTGCAAACTATACTCCACTGATTGTTTTTATATAGCCCCTGCGTTAAGAATGGTTTTCATGGGCACCTGGGTGGCTCAGATGGTTAAGCGTCTGCCTTCGGCTCAGGTCATGATCCCAGGGTCCTGGGATGGAGCCCCACATTGGGCTCCTGGCTGAGCAAGGAGCCTGCTTCTCCC
>NW_027851128.1:0-260 GCF_054177405.1 Leptonychotes weddellii
AGTGTCTATGAAATATTAAACCTCATGAGATTTCACAAAAAGTTGAATGTGTTAGCTTTTTGGGGGGATATTGGGGATCTCACAATATGTCAATGGCCACCTTCCCATTTATCAGCGCTTGGTGGACACTGAGCAGTGGCAGCCACTTCCTTGACTATAGTTTCTGTTTGCCCCTCTTGATGCACTTATGTCTCCAATTGGTTCCTTTGGGTTTGGGTTTTCCATGCCTGATTTAAAGGTCTGAGGGTGAAGGTAGAGCC
>NW_027851129.1:0-260 GCF_054177405.1 Leptonychotes weddellii
GGCGCCTGGGTGGCTCAGTTGGTTGAGCGACTGCCTTCGGCTCAGGTCATGATCCTGGAGCCCCGGGATCGAGTCCCGCATCGGGCTCCCTGCTCAGCAGGGGGTCTGCTTCTCCCTCTGACCCTCCCCCCTCTCATGTGCTCTCTCTGTCTCATGCTCTCTCTCTCAAATAAATAAATAAAATCTTAAAAAAAAAAAAGTATGATACAGTATACTTAGGGCTTTAATAGAGATAGGCTAGAATACTATAGGACCATTAA
>NW_027851130.1:0-260 GCF_054177405.1 Leptonychotes weddellii
AGGGAGAGGGAGAGCAAGAGAGAGAATCTCAACCAGACTCCCTGCCTAGCGGGGAGCTCCGCATGGGGCTGGATCTCACGACCCTGAAATCATGACCTGAACTGAAATCAAGAGTCAGATGCTTGACTAACTGAGCCACCCAGGCACCCCTAGACTCACTGCCTTTAGTGCTCAAATTCTAATATTTCTTTAACACCAACACCTATAACTTACTGATTCTAGATTCTATTACTCTCTCACTCCTGTCCCCCTGTCCCTGC
>NW_027851131.1:0-260 GCF_054177405.1 Leptonychotes weddellii
AAGTTCTTCGTTAAAATATGCTTATAAATTTGGTGAAGAATGTTCTTAAAGTTACAATTAATTCTTTTTTTTTTTTTTTAAAGATTTTATTTATTTATTTGACAGAGAAAGACACAGCGAGAGAGGGAACACAAACGGGGAGTGGGAGAGGGAGAAGCAGACTCCCTGCCGAGCAGGGAGCCCGATGCGGGACTCGATCCCGGGACTCCAGGATCATGACCTGAGCCGAAGGCAGTCGCTTAACCAACTGAGCCACCCAG
>NW_027851132.1:0-260 GCF_054177405.1 Leptonychotes weddellii
CCCCTCTCATGTGCTCTCTCTCTCTCATTCTCTGTGTCTCAAATAAATAAATAAAATCTTAAAAAAAAAAAATGTCTTTTAACATTTCCCTAGTGAAGGAGTCTTGGTGGTAAGCAATCTTAGTCTTTGTTTTTCTAGGAGGAAGAGTTTTACTTAGTCTGTGGTTGTGGCTGAGTGTTGTTGTCCTTGGTCCCCCGGACTATTACAGAGTGCTGGTCTCCAGGCTGACACTCATTCTGTGACTTCCTTCTGTAGGGTCC
>NW_027851133.1:0-260 GCF_054177405.1 Leptonychotes weddellii
GCCGAAGGCAGTCGCTTAACCAACTGAGCCACCCAGGCACCCCAAATAAATAAAATCTTTAAAAAAAAAAATAAAAAATAATAATAATAAAAAAAACCCCTCAATATATTGAGTCCAATACACATGAGCTACGTGACCAAGGCTAAAAGGCAGAAAAGTATCCCCTAGGGAACAAAGTGGTGCATTATTTGAGATGGCTGAGGAGAGAAATCCCACACTAAGCTTAAGTGGTATAGTGTTTCCCTACAGGAAGGAGGGAC
>NW_027851134.1:0-260 GCF_054177405.1 Leptonychotes weddellii
GGGACTCCAGGATCATGACCTGAGCCGAAGGCAGTCGCTTAACCAACTGAGCCACCCAGGCGCCCTGCTCTCAGACCAGTTCTAATCCCTACCTCCTGATTCCTTCTTCAGATGCCCAGCTACTATGGGCCAAATATTTGTGTCCTCCCACAATCACAGGCTGAACCTAATCTTTTGGGGGTGATTAGGTCATGAGAGTATAGGCCTCATAAGTGGGATTAGTGCCTTATAAAAGTGACCCCAGAGAACTCCCTTGACCC
>NW_027851135.1:0-13299 GCF_054177405.1 Leptonychotes weddellii
ATCATGGAACACTTCATCTAGAACTAATGATGTAATGTATGGGGATTATCATAAGAATAAAAAAAAAATTGTATGAAAAAAAAAAAAAAAAAAAAACACTTTAATCCTTCATATGTAAGTGAAGTGGAGGAGGGAAGTAATTATCTGGATCACAGGAGATAAGATAACCTACAGAAACCAACATATTATTCTTAAACCATAAGGAAAACATGAAAGGAAAAATGATATAAACTCAACGAAGATGCAAAGGAGAATTCAGATTGCACATTTTTTTAAACCTGTAGTCAATCAATTAGAAAGTAAATAAATGCATAAAGTCAAGAGTTTGAGAAAATAGAGGCCAAAGGACTACTAAGATAATATTATGGCTAAGAAGAAAGGTGTTAATATAAAAAACAAGATTTAGGGGCGCCTGGGTGGCTCAGTTGGTTGGGCGACTGCCTTCGGCTCAGGTCATGATCCTGGAGTCCCGGGATTGAGTCCCACATCGGGCTCCCTGCTCGGCGGGGAGTCTGCTTCTCCCTCTGACCCTCATGATCTCTCTATCTCATTCTCTCTCTCAAATAAATAAATAAAATCTTTAAAAAAATATATTATAAAAAAAAAACAAGATTTAAACAACTATAAGAAAAAGTATTTTAAAAAATCTAGCTATGATTGACTTAAAAATGAAGACATTTGGCTTGAAAAATGTGTGACTCAGAGAGGAAAACTGATTCAATATAAAAAAGTTAGAAGACACTGAAACAGAAAGTTAACTATTGCTCAGACAGCCCCCCTGGTTGGACTGGCAGAAGGCAGTCAAGGAGGGAGTAGCAGTTTTAGACAGTGAAATCCAAGGCTTAAGTCTTCACAAGGTAACAAAAATCATAGCTATCAACTTTACCCCAAAATACACTTCCACATTATAAATTTTAAAATGTTTAGCTATGTTTCTAATCATCTCACTAAATTTAAATATTATAAATCTCATTTTTAAAAACTTAATCAGTTTTTGTTTTACAAAATATTTAATTTAAATATACCTTTATCAATTATAGTAACCAGTAATTTTCCAGAAGAAAAAATATCCTAAATAAAAACAGATGCAGGAACAATAATCTCAGAAACTATATACTTTTGAAAGATGACTTTTATACTTTCATTTATTATAAACACGTAATTTTTGTTTGTAACTATAAAATAATGAATTATGTCTTGATCTTAAAACTGTACATATCTATTTTCAATCTTTATTTTCTACTTAGATTTCATTCTATAATTCTTAAGTGCCAAAAATAGTAAGGAACCTAGTATGACAATCCAATAAAAAAAAATAAAACTCCTAAACCAAAGCCTAAAATATTAGGTAATTAAAAAAAAAACCCACTATATGTTAACATAAATAACATATTTTATGAAAAATAACTATCTTTTCCTAAACAAAAATATTAGTGACCAAAGTGGGTCTGTTTTACATTTGTTCAAATTTTTAATGTATGACTTAATAAAAGAAAACTAAGGATCAGCTACCATATTTAATCTGTTAATATTGTGTTGTTTTGGATGAAGGCTATCTAGCCTCACATACATACATAGTTGCAAAAGGGAATCTTTTACAGCCTTTTCAGATAATTGTGGACATTCTCCTTTAATTCTCCATTAAAACTCAGTAACTAATAATTTCTAAAAGGCTAATTGCAACATGGAAAATATAACCATATCAATGAACTTTTCATACTGTGTTTCATTAAATCCACTGGTCTGAACAGATCTTATACCCGTGCAAGATTTTATAATTCCATGCATCGATCATTGGAATTATGAGTTTTGCAGGTTTACCAAATGCTAACACATTTCATTAAACAATTAAAAAACGCATTTGCTAATATCAACATCATTGTTATGAGAAAAGTCTATATGTACAGGAAAACTATTAGGCTTAAGATGGTGAATGCAAGTTTTCCAAGATTCTAATTTTTACTTAAAGTTTTAATTTTACCACTGGCAACCAATGCTGTCAGCTGTTTCCCTTGAATTAACAGGCTCACTTTGTTCATTTTTATTCAAGAAAATTCTACCAGGGGCGCCTGGGTGGCTCAGTCGTTAAGTGTCTGCCTTCGGCTCAGGTCATGATCTCAGGGTCCTGGGATCGAGCCCCACATCGGGCTCCCCGCTCGGCGGGAAGCCTGCTTCTCCCTCTCCCACTCCCCCTGCTTGTGTTCCCTCTCTCTCTGTGCCTCTCAGTCAAATAAATAAATAAAAAATCTTTAAAAAAAAAAAGAAAATTCTACCAAATGTCTCAGTCTAAAAAACTATAGTTTGTATGCTTTTCTTTTAAGTAAAAATAGTATTACGTGACAAAAGTGTCTAATTTAGCTCACAATTCAAACTACATGAGTACTTCTCCTTGAGACAACCATCATATTTCAGTATGCTGCAAATGCTTTATGCATACTTTCCATTTTATTACTCAGGATATTAAAAAGATAGGCACTCAAAGGTTGAGATTTAATAAAATTAATAACGTTTACTGCACCATCATGGACATTTTTAAGAGGAACTAGCTTTTGGGAAGCCACGCTCCGGATGCCCCACTCTGCTCTGCTTGCTAGGCCCACCGGCTCACGCCCACCATGGCCACCATTCAGCAGCCAGTAGGAAGATGGCGCTTAGTGGAAAGCAAAGGCTTTGACGAATACGTGAAGGAAGTAGGAGTGAGAATGGCTCTGCGAAAAGTGGGTGCAATGGCCAAACCAGATTGTATCATCTCTTCTGACGACAAAAACCTCACCATAAAAACACTTTGAAGAGCACTTTGAAAACAACACAGTTTTGATGTAACCTGGGAGAGAAGTTTGAAGAAACTACAGCTGATGGCAGAAAAACTCAGACGGTCTGCAACTTCACAGACGGCGCGTTGGTTCAACATCAGGAATGGAATGGGAAGGAAAGCACAATCACAAGAAAATTGGAAAATGGGAAATTAGTGGTGGAATGCGTCATAAATAATGTCACCTGTACTCGGGTCTATGAAAAAGTAGAGTAAAAATTCCATCATCATTTTGGACAGGAATTAGCTGTGAGGATGAACAAGCACAGTTCAATGAGCAAATCTCCATACTGCTTTTTTTTTTTTCCATTACTGTGTTCAATTATCTTTATCACAAACATTTTATATGCATTTATTTTAAAGTGTTGATTTAATTAGGATCATCCCTTTGCAAACAAAATTTGTGCTAAAAAAAAAGGAACTAGCTTTTTTTTTTCCTTTTTTTTTTTTTTGACTGAGTGCAGTGGGAAAAACTCAATGATTACTAGCAGTTAGATGCCACTGCCTTAATTCATGCTAAGGAACCAGCAATTTTGCCACCATTGTTTCTGTATCAGCAGTGCAGGTGTCAACACAGTGAAAAAGGCAAATAACATTGTGGTACTACACGAAAATACTTTTGACATTATGAACCCCCAGGGTTCCTCAGGACACTGAGAGCCACTGGTTTGGGCAACTCAAGAAATGTAGAAACTTCACAGAACAGGAAATATTTTATAGTGCTTCTCAAAAAAGAATTCATAGTGACTAGCTTCAAACCTTCTTGCTATTCAAAAGGCAACAAGGAAGATTCAAGAGCATTCTATATAACTATATGCAACTAAAAAAAAAATAGAAACCTATAAAAGATTTTAAACATGGTCAAGTGCTAAATCCCAACCAAGAAAAAAAATTGTATAGCAAAGAGCTCAGAATTTTCTATTTGAGTCAAAACTGTGGAGGATTAGATTATACACATGGCATTTTATTAATTATGTCTTACCTTAGCTCTAGAGGAACTGACATTTTCCATATTTTCAATGCTGCAGATACAATTCTGTGAAACTTTCCGGCAAGCCACTCTGATATAGTCCCAGAAGCTACGAGGACTTTCATAACCAAACCAGGTTACTTGACCTTCAGGAGACAAATTGTAATACAAAATAAAAGAAAACTAGACTAGAAAATTCAAAATGCAAGAATAAAATTCTGAAAAATAAAAGACAGCCTAGTGTGCCATAGTGAAAAGGGCACTAACCCGAGTGGCAAAAAAGCCTTCAATCTAGTCCTGCTCTATCTTTAACTAGTTGTGCTACTGTGGACATTTATTTAATAGACCTGGATCATAGTTTTCTCAACAACAAAATCAAACAAATGAAAGAAAAAGGGACCAGACACTAAAAAAAAAAAATCTCTTGCAGTTTAATATTCCACTATTCTAAGGCAGTCTTTTAGACAGCTCCCAGAAAACCCTCCTTATGGTTCTAGTTAACCATTAATTCACATGTCAAAGGTTGCATTCTAAAGCTTCCTCTACTTAGAGAAACAGAAAAAATAATAACACTTTTCCTCCTCTTCATAAGGAAACTTCCAAGAAATGAAACAATGCTGTGGTCTATCTTCTAAGTAAACATGATGAATTAAAATGCTATGTTCACTGATCAAACATAATCTACCCAACATTCTCATCTAGAAAGTCAATAAAGTTCCTCTCTGTCATTCACCTGCTCTCTTCTAGTTGGCAACCCATGAAAAGTCTTTCAGGCATTTACCATTATAACTTTTCAGATTCGGGTAATTATGTGTCTACTCATGAACAAATGTTCTTTTGCGTGTTATCTTACATCAGTATTAATATTTCTATATGGGACTCTGAGTGGTGGTCCATGGGCACCATTTTGTACTCTGAGCATTTTTAAGTAGGATATAAGAGACATCTTAATTCTTTCTTTAGTTTTCTGGAATGATTAGTCTTACCTAGGGAAGTTGTTTAATCTTAAAGTAGAAAGATCTGCTTTTACATTTGAAGTCTGGGCTTCCTTAATTATTTATCTTAAATCTTCCTATCCCCAGTAATAGCTTCTCTGTAGCAACATCAAAAGTATTCTTGTCGGGGCGCCTGTGTGGCTCAGTCGTTAAGCGTCTGCCTTCAGCTCAGGTCATGATCCCGGGGTCCTGGGATCGAGCCCCGCATCGGGCTCCCTGCTCCGCGGGAAGTCTGCTTCTCCCTCTCCTATTCCCCCTGCTTGCATTCCCTCTCTCGCTATGTCTCTCTCTGTCAAATAAATAAATAAAATCTTTAAAAAAAAAAAAAAAGTATTGTCAACAAGCACCATTTTAGGAGTGATGTCTCAAATGACAGTACAGTGGTTTCCAACCACAGTGGCCCGTAACAATAACTGAGCTGCTTTTTAAAAAATACCTATGCCTGGACTCCATCCCAAGGTAAATAATCAAAATCTTTAAGGGTGGACCCAGGCATAGGTATTTTTTAAAAAGATCCCCTTGGTATTTCTAATAATGTATTTATGGTTAATTAACCAATAGAAACTGTACATATCATTTTGGTAACTCCTATTCATTATTCAGGACATTTTTAAAGTCCTTTTCTTCTTGTAACCCACATACGATCTCTATAGCGGGTCAATCCCTATGTGCTGACATAGCACCCTATGCTTATCTATCCTTATAACTGTTTACTTGATTATCTTACATTTTAGGTGGTATAATCAGTAAGGCAGGGATTGTGTCTTGTTCTACTTCAAATCAATCTCCAACACTTCATGCTTGGCTCAGAGTAGGCATTCAGTAAATATTTGTTAAACAAATCAACTGGTAAATCAATACAAAACATCATCTTAACTGCAAGGCACATAAAATTTGAATTTTAAAAATCTATCTTGTTATAGTGACAGTTCAATGACAATCTGGTATTAAGAAATGTGCATCCTAGATTATAAATGTCAAACATTCCGGACAAACATACCTTTGTCTTTATAAATAAAAATACAAAAGCTTCTCAAATCCTTATTCAACTCAATGTCTCTAAACTCAATGTTTCTTTAAAAATCAAATCTTACTACCTACAAATAAAAATATATAGGAATACTTATAATCTCCCTTCTTCCTCTCAATCTCTCCCTGTCACTTTCTTTTGCCCCCTCTGTTCTTTGAGTTAAAAAAGGTCCTGGTACAGTACCTTACTATAGTTTGTCTTTAGGACAATATTCATGTCATTAATTTGTTAGCCATTTGAGAGGAGGCAGGATGTCTACTGGTTAAGAATATGAGTTTTGAATCAGAGGGACTTTCTAGCTATGTGATCGTGAGCAAATGCGTTAACTTCACTCTATCAATCAGGGTTTCTTCTATGAGTTGACAATAATGGCAGTACCTACCTGATAACACTGTTGAGAGAATTAGATGAGATAATCTATGTGCAGCAATTAGTTTATAGCCTGGTACAGATGTTAACAATTATTACCACTACTATGGCTATTATCATACAAATAGTTAAGAGACCCAAGCTCCTCTGTACTGTAAACAAAGTGGGAATGGGATGCAAAATTAAAATTTCCCCCTTACTTGCTCAGAATCTAGAAAAATGCTTAAAATTTACTCCCTAATGCAACCTTTTCCCATATCAACCATTTCAAATTTACCTCCCCAAGATATTTCTAGTCTCAACTAATTTTCTTTGGCTTCTATTAATTAAGATCATTCCATAATTTAAAATGAGAGGTACAGCCAGACTTCCATCAAGAAAGGATCTTAAAGAAAGGGAACATCACAAGTTTTCTCTGTTGACTTTATTTTAAACCTTCTCATGAGTTTGACATGGTTAAGGAAAATAATTTATGAGAAGTTTTAAAATAAAGCTGTCAAAAAATCACAAAAGAATATAACAAAGCCCCATTTTGGAGGAGAGGAAACAAAGATATCAAAAAACAAAATCTAGGCTAAGGTTAACAGAGAAGGAATGGGCACTAAATCCTTGGGACTCCTGCTGTGGGTAAGGTATGCTGTCTATAAGACTTTCACCCAAGAGACCATGGCAAGATTTCCCAGATTACAAACTGAGAAACTGAACAATTAACAGAATAACATATCATAATTTGCAGGCCTTAAATAAATAAACCTGTAGTATCTTCACAACACTATTATCAACTTAGCAAACTAGATGTGAGGATGACTTGGCTTGATTATGTCTTCCTTCCTCTTCCATGTACATCATTTCCAAAGTGAAGTTCTGAATTCAAGACACTGAATTTTTCACATTCAAAAGAATCTGCTTTGATTAAGAGAAGGTGTATTCCCTTGTTAGGCCTCCAAACAAACTCTCTTGTAAATCATATATCCTAGAATTTTATGTAAATAATTAAATAATTTCTGCATCTATGAAAGAGTTAAATTTAATTAAAAATAATGGAAGCATTCAATTGGTTACTTGAGATAGTATTTGAAGATCATTTTTACTTAAGCACAGATTAATAGCAAAAGATGTACTTAGGCTATTAGTCTGTAATCACTATTCAACAGAAAAATTAAAAAACAAAGCTAAAAGCTGATCATGCCTTTTAAAATAACTATTGAAGCAATAAACAATCACTCCCCAAATATTTTCATTTCCTTTAAAAATAACCATAAAAGCAAATCACACAGCAAGGAAACAACTAGTCTATATCTTGAAGAAATTTTATTCTGGAGAAGAAACATCCTGTCACTAACAGAATTCTTTTAAAAGCTATTGATAGGTGTATAATATGCTTTCTGCTACATGTTTTCTTAGAAGTTAAATTTTACCAATGAGGAAGTTAAACAACTTTTTCAAAACTTATTGACATTCCATCAATCTGACTCTAATTCATTTTAAGGCAAAGAAAGAAAGGGTGAAAAGTTTGCTGGACTAGGGGCGCCTGGGTGGCTCAGTGGGTTAAGTGTCTGCCTTCGGCTCAGGTCATGATCCCAGGATCCTGGGATCGAGCCCCGCATCGGGCTCCCTGCCCCTCATCGGGCTCCCTGCTGAGCGGGAAGCCTCTCCCACTCCCCTGCTTGTGTTCCCTCTCTTGCTGTATCTCTCTCTGTCAAATAAATAAAATCTTAAAAAAAAAAAGTTTGCTGGACTAAAAGGTAATGTACTACTGACCAGCTATGTGATATCTTTCCCACAAAACTGTCTTATTTTCAGCACCTAAAAATGGCCTGTGATCTCTAAGGTCCAAGGTTATTTTATAATAACTCTTCTAAAAAAATTAAAAAATAAAATAAAATTACTCTTCTATATTTCTTAAGTTAGACATCTGTTTACATCATGCAATGTATCTGTGTTTTGCTTATATCTTAGTTCACAGCTGGAATGAGACCTTCTAAGAACAAGGACTAAATTTTCTAAAGTGGTTCTCTACTTAGTAGTGACTGACACATCATCTTTTGATAATATAAAATATAAATGAATCTGTTAAGTGACTTCCTTTCTCTACTCTTTGTATAAGTGCTTACCTATGTAAAGAGCAAATGAAAAACTCGTCCCCCAAGCTGAAGTTAGTGTTACAATGCATCACCTAGATGACAGTATCAAAGACTATCACCTTGGAACTGCGACTCAACTAGACAAGCAATAAAAGATAGTCCCATTGAATTTTAATTAATCACTCTGATATCACTGTAAAAGTTTTCAGATACTTAAAGGAAAATGGGTACAGGTGGATTAATTGTTGCCAATATATTAGTATTTAGATGAATTCAACTTTTAACTTTTCACTTTAAATTTTCTAACAGCAATCTTGAATTTCTTACTGCTAATTTATAAAAGTCAGTTTAATATTTTCTATTATATTTTTGCTAAGCAGAGAAAACTCCCATTTCTGCAAGAGGACAGAGTCTTTTCCTTTTTTAAAAGAAAATACTATTTTTAGTTGAGGTTCATATTTATTAGACTACCAAGCTTTGAAAGTAAAATAATGACCTTGATTAATTTTCTAAGTAAAATTTCATATTAATATTCTAGAAAAGGAATCTAAATACTTTAAAAATAACTTTAATTACATATTAAGCTGAATCTTAAGAAGTATGAGTCTAGATTAGATACTCAGTTGTACTTCTATTGCTAGCTTTGTATGTTACTTACAGGACATCTCAAGTAAATCATTTAACAACTATGAAGCACAGTTACTAATTTACAAAACATAATTATTATTCTTTGTTACTGAAAATGTCTTGTTCACTGGTAAGGAATTTATCACAAATATCTATAATATGTATCTAATACCATAAAAATGAGTCAATTCGTAATCTTTCAAGACAAAAAAAATCAAGATAACCAGGTTCACCAAAAATCTGAAAATTGAATTTGACTTAAACTTTTTATCCAGTAATTTTACCATCTTTCCAAGTAGAAGACAAAGATTTTGTCTTTTTCTTCTACCAGCTTTTTAACAAAAGGCTTAGAATACTGGCAGACTGAATTAGAGTTCCAAAGACTGAACTCCATACAGAGAACAACACATAAATGTGAGCCCTGAAGAAATCAAGCATAATCTGTTTCCGTAGTGATTAAGGCCATATATAGAGGACATAAAACAAATGAAACTGTTTAAAATGATTACTTGTGGGAATGAGGGTTGAGGAAAAGAGGCTTGTTTTTACTTTCCATCTTTTGTCTTAATTGCAATCCTTAGAAATAATGACTATATACTTCTTTTCTAATTAAAAAAATATAAAAAAGGCTAGTCCATTAAGTACAGAGCCTAGCAGTATTTTGCAGACAGGAGGAACTCAATTAAAAAGTTTTGAGTAAGTGAATAAAGGCATGCATTCTACCTGGGAGAAAGGAAACTAAGGAATATATTCCCACTAATGATTCCAGAATGGCAAAGCAGTTATTGATACTGCCCATGAATGTTTCACTGAGTGACTCTGGAAAAATCGCACATCTTCCCTAAGCCCCCAGTTTGCATGTAATACAAATATTATTATACACACTTACAAAACTGAGGAGATAACTAATAATTCTTATATTGTTAAGAGTTACAATAAAATGTAATTGCACAGATACGCATGGTTAATAAAAGTGATTAAAACCATGGGAACTTAAAGAAATATGGAGGGGGTCACATGAGAAAAGAAGGAGAGTAAATGGATTATTATATTGTGTGGGTTTACAACAAGATTTTAATTTAAAAGTTAGCATAAGCATATTTGTGCCCTCTGGATTAACAAAAGCAAAAACAGAAAGCTTTGCAAAACCCATGCAATGTACTAAAAGAGATCACTTAACTGATACAGCCCTCCCCAGTAAGTCAATTCCATGCTCCCGCGCAGCTCAGTGGCGGGAGACATCACCAGCATAGAGTACCTTGAAGAGGTATTTGGAGATGAGCCAGCCATCTGCAACTTTGGGATATCTCTTTAAAAAAAATAAACAACAACAACAACATACAGATATTTAAGAAACCTGCCATCAAGTTTACAATTGCAAACTGAATAGCCCAAATAAGATGACTACACATTATCTGGATGCAATAAACACTACATTTACCTAATAAATAAAATGAACTCAGTTAAGATGAATTATGAGGTATACTCAGCACGTAAATCAAACTGGTCCCTTGTCACCTATTCTACTGGAGAAGGGAGGGTATCTATAAGTCACAGAAACAGGCTCCCTGTTTGCTTTCAGGGCCATCATTCTTTCCCAAACATGATAGGCTGATGATGACAGGGCAAAAGGAGCAAAAGCTTGACTGAATTTGCTAGCTTTGCACCTCAGACTTTATAAGATTGGTTAGGAAAATTATTATTAAACTATATTTCTTATAAAGTTTCAACTTTAAAAATAAATAGACTTTTTTTACTGTTAACTTTTCTAAAAGTTGTAAGAAAATTCATTTTGAAGAACAGCTCTTATTTTTTGGGCCTAAGAAGAGTTAAAATTTTTATGTTTTTTTCTTTTGTGAATTATGAGAACAGCACTTAGATATCAAGTAGAATGTTCTTCAGTTTAACCAATGTTGACTGAATGCCTACTTCATGCAAAATGCTGTTTTATTTCCTACAGCTTCCAATTATTGTTTAACAACCACCATCTGGAAAAGTACTGTAAATCCTTGCTATGTTGTCTGGAAACTCCTAGTATAATTATACAGGAAAACTCCAAAGCCAAATTTCTAAAGTTGCATTCCCCAAAAATGATCTTTTCTTCTCTCATAACCAAACACTGAAATCTCCAACAGGACATGGTCCCATATACCTTGCCAATTATTTATACCCTTTCTGAAACCAAACAAAACCAACAGCACACACAGTCAGTAATGTATGACAATGAAAGGAAGAAGATGTAGATAGTTTGTGCTATTGGCTACATATATGTGTTGACCATTCAGTCTCTATCCTCCTACTTCAATGTATAACATTTTTAATGACTATTAAATTTGGAAACACATATTCAAAAGGAACTATAATTTGGTATTCTAATTGAACCCACATTAGAAGATCATGTTGTTGCTACAACTACTACAAAAATGAAAATTTCTCAGCATTGAGATGCAAATCAGAATAGAATGTTTTCATTGCAAATATTAAGACAATTCTTAATGTTTAAACCAATGTTTACTATCTCTGCCCTGACAACAAAGTTATGTATCTTATTTGTAGTCATTAATATAACCAAAAAAGTTATCAGAGTAAAAACAATGTCCACGGAAAATCTTACTTAAAAGAATTTTACTTCAAAAAATGTATTAAATAGGGGGCGCCTGGGTGGCTCAGATGATTAAGCATCTGCCTTCTGCTCAGGTCATGATCCCAGGATTCTGGGACTGAGCTCTGGGTAGGCTCTCTGCTCTGCAGGGAGCCTGCGTCTCCCTCTCCCTCGGCCTGCCTCTCTCTGTCAAATAAATAAAATCTTTAAAAAAATGTATTAAATAAGATATATCATGTCCAGATTTATGTCATGACTTAATCAATCCCCGGTATAAAGTGAGAAACAATTACTAACTCTATTATAAATCACAATTTATAGATCAGTATTTTTTTAAAGCTGTTAGTATGTTAGCCTTTATGTCTTCATTATGCAAATGGTTTTTATTTTGGCTGTAAAATACCACATGAAAATTTTAAAAAATTAAAATGCTTTCACTTATTTGTAGGCCTTAATTGCTTTAATCATAATTTAGTATCTTACTCTACATCAGTTATAAGGAACCAGGAGCATCCAGACCAAGGAACAATCCACTAGATTCCAAATTATCTGTAATTAAATTTCAACAACTCTTTTATTTTATAGATAAGAAAGCAGAGGCCCAGAGAGAGCATGCCTATATACCATCTCTGTTTGCTGTCACCTCATGCTGATCTACTCATGAGACAAGATTTGACAGAAGGAGGAGAATCAGTCAATTGGTTTTCCTGGTTGGTTATGAGTTGTCACTGACAGCCTCAGAAATAAGAAAAACAAAACAAAAAAATGAGCAGTAAACTTATAGTGTGACTGGGGTGAATATTTTTCTTATAAAATTTAAATTCTTAGCATAGTTGCTGCCAAAAAAGTAAATGAATAAGTGAACTACAAAGCTCACATTATTTCAGAGTGGCCCAAGGAATTGTTTGGAGAAAAGGGTCTCATTTGCAACTGAAATAAAATCCTTTGTTATAAAATATATTAATGTTAAGAGAAACAGTATTTTACCATTAAGCAGCGCAGAAAAACAGTTTCAACAAAACTAAGTATACCAAAGTATTTTGTTAAAAAACAAAATTCATTCAAATGTACCATTACAATCATATCATATATAGTTATAGTAGGTGTTAATTTCTGAAATTTTAGTCAAAAGAAGAATCTACTCAGAAATGGATACAATAAAAGAATGTTTAATCATACTAAAGATACAGTATTTTCTGACCCCAAATGAACTTTCAAAAACAACTGAAAATAAATCCAACTATAATCTTTTTATTAATGTGGAAATTGGCCTTCATCCAGAAAAGATCACTGACCACAAATCTGCCTTGGTGATAAGACTGAATATAATTCTAATTCATGAATATGCCATTTATTCTTCCATTTTTTTTCACGTTAGTTCTTGTTCCAACTTTAGCTTTCTATTCATTTTGATTTCTTTGATGACTAAGCTACATTAATTATCATGATTAATTTGATAAATGCAGAAGGTAAACATCTGCCTTCGCTATATTCTAATTTTTTCTCTTTCTCTGTGTATGTATTTTTCTAATAAAGTTACAGGTAGATGACTTTATTTTTAAATGATCCAAGCTGGATTCTAAAATAAGATCCTTAAATGGATTTGTAAATTGCCATTTGAAAGGCAAGTAACAAAACTGATTATAAATTATCAGATAGTAATTCGGTTGTCTTTTGGTTTTGTTGACTGTTTCCTTTGCTTTGCAAAAGCTTTTTATCTTGATGAAGTCCCAATAGTTCATTTTTGCCCTTGCTTCCCTTGCCTTTGGCGATGTTTCTAGGAAGAAGTTGCTTCGGCTGAGGTCAAAGA